>NC_046378.1:36188518-36488518 GCF_011125445.2 Fundulus heteroclitus | reverse complement strand
AGTAATAGTATTTCATGCAAAAATTTATATTTTTATTAACTTATGTATCTGTTTAAACAATTATTATTGTTATTATTATTATTATTATTATTATTATTATTATTATTATTATTATTATTATTATTATTTAAATCTGAGTGCCTGCCTGAATGTTGTTGCTGACAATGTCACACAGACCCACCAAAACTGGACAATAGCAGATTGAAAAAACGTTTCCTGGTGAGTCTCTGTTTCTGGTGGACATTCAGATGGACAGGTCAGAATTTGGTGGAAACAACATGAAAGCATGGATCCATAATGCCTTGAATAAAATGCTCTAGCTGATGGGGAACGTTTTGGCAGCCTGCATTATTTAAACACCAGACAGTCTGCCTGAGTATTGTCGCAGACCATGTCGATCCCGATATGATTACAGCATACCCATCTTCTGATGTCTACTTCCAGCCATGTGACAAAACCCAGATCCTCTCAAACTGATTTCCCAAATATGAGTTCACTATTCTCGTTACATCCAGAGCCATAAGATCTCTATCCAGAAGAACCTTTGACATCTTCAGAGGGGATTCAAAAAGGCCATAATCTTGGAGAAATGTTTCTTACATGTTGATGAATCTCTGCTATAAAGAAAAAAGGGCAGCTCTAAAAGCAAAAAAGCGAGCCCGACGCATTACTACCGAGGTGTACCTCACAAGGCCTGTGGAGGGGGATGGAGGAGTAATTTATTGGTTAATTATCCTGCTGTCATAATCTATTATTTAAAATAAAAATAAAAATTAGATGAAGAAAAATAAAGCATGTTCTATTGTCGTTACAGATCTACACAACCATGCAGACAAAATAATTAAAATCAAATAAAAAATAGTAACTCTAGGTGACCACTGGAGGGCAGTGGAAACTAAATATTTAATAAAAAAAAAAAAGTTAAACATCGTTTAAATGTTAACATCGTTAACATCGTTCTTCACTCCTACATAAATTTACAGGTCCATCTAAAAAAAATAATATTTTGTCTCATTTCTGAAAGGGAAACTCATGTAGTATAGATTTACAACTCCATCCATCCATTTTCTGACCCGCTTAATCCCTTTTAGGGTCACGGGGGTTGCAGCCCAGAGATTTACAACTCATAGAGTGAAAAATATTAAGTCTTGATGTCTTGTAATTTAGACAATTATAGTTTACAGAAGCACAAAATTCAGTGGTACAAAAATTTGGAGTATTGTGAAAAGGTTAAATATGGGAAACTCATAGTGTCACACCCTAATGAGCTAATGACCTCAAAACGCCTCCATAGACTCCCCAAGCCCCTTATGGCCTCACAGTCTGGGTCAGGAGGCGGCTGAGTCATGGGGAAGACTGCTGACTACACAGATGAACAGAAGAAGGTTACTGGAAGCCAAACAAGCTCAATTCAATTCAATAAAATTTTATTTATATAGCGCCATTTCACAACACACATCATCTCAAGGCTCTTTCCAAAGTCAGACTCCATCAGATTCTCCAGGTTGGTCAGAAAGTTTCCTCTCTAAGGAAACCCAGCAGGTTGCATCAAGTCTCTCCAAGCAGCATTCACTCCTCCTGAAAGAGCGTAGAGCCACAGTGGACAGTCGTCTGCATTGTTGATGGCTTTGCAGCAATCCCTCATACTGAGCATGCATGAAGCGACAGTGGAGAAAAACTCCCCTTTAACAGGGAGGAGAACTGTCAGCAGAACCAGAACATTCAAGTGAATTTCTCCAATGTGAGATCAATAAAGCCTATCTTATCTCTTATCTTATTTTAACATACTTTATAACATAGAAACATAGTTTCTATGTTAGATGGTAATAGTGGATGATCTGCATTCCCCTGATGATGTCACAGTTAACAGAACGCCAGACCAGGTGTACCTTCTATGAAGAGAAAAAATGACAAAGAACATAAAGGTAAAAGTTGAAATAACAACAAACAATGCAAATTGGAGAACAGTAGGAGAACTCAGCAGAGAGAGAGAAATAGACCCTGATGTCCTCCAGCAGCCTAAGCCTATAGCAGCATAACTATAGAGGTAGCTCAGGATAACATGAGCCACTCTAACTATTATATTTGTCATAAAGGAAAGTTTTAAGATTAGTCCTCAAAGTAGACGGGGTGTCTGCCTCACGGACCAAAACTGCAAAAGAAGCTGGTTCTGAGCGCTGGATCCAAGCATTTTCATAGAAAGCTGACCGGAAGGAAAAGGTGCTCCAGCAACAGCGATCACTGCGGCCTGGAGGGGATTGTCAAGAAAAATCCATTCAAAAAGATTCCCAAGGAGGGGACTCAGCTGGAGTCTGTGCATCAGGAGCCAAAGACGACTCCTACACATGAGCACCAAACATTGCGTTCCTTGTGTCTAGCCACTCCTAAAGCATGACTGGACTGTTGCTCAATGATCCAAACTTCTCCTTTCAGATTAAAGTAAAGGTTTACATTTCCCTTCAAACTCAAGGTCCCAGAGTCTAAAGGAAGAGTGTTGCTTTAATTTGCTTTAAGTCCGGTGTGAGGTTTCTGCAGTCAGTGATGATCTGGGGCGCCGTGTCATCTGCTGGTTCTGGTCCACCGGGTCTTCCGAAGTCAACACAGCCATCTACCAGGATAATTTAGAGCACTTCATGCCCCCTTCTGCTGACAGGCTGCGGAGATGCTGCTTTAATTTTCCACCTCCTGTGGAGCAGTCACTGAGCGAGAGGCAGGGTCCCCAGTCCATCACAGGGCAACATACATAAAACACACACTCACAGCAAAGGCCAGTTCAGAGACTTATTAGATTAGATTAGAATCAACTTTATTGTCATTACACAGGTACAGGTACAAGGCAACGAAATGCCTTGACTGTTATTAACCCAACAGTCATGTTTTTTGGACTGTGGAAGGAAGCCAGAGTACCCGGAGAGAACTCATGTACTGTATGTGTAGGGAGAACATGTAAACCCCATGCAGAGAGACACCACATGCTAGGAATTGAACCCAGCTCTACCACAGCGCATGCACATTTCTGTTTAAAAACTACTTTTTTGATTGAAGTTTCCAAGATATTGAGTTTTTCTTCACCTGTAAGCCATGATCATCAAAAGTACAAGATGTACTAACCATCACTGAAACGGGCTTGACTTCAAGCAACGTGGATTCTGTGCCTCTCCACTTTTCTCTGGGACTTTAATTTCCAAATGAAATGCAGATTGTACTTTTCTCACTGTGCTGAGTTCTCCTACTGTTCTCCAATTTCCATTGTTTGTTGTATTAGCTTTTAACTTTTAGTTCTGTCTTTTTTTTTCTTCTTTGAAGGTACACCTGGTACATAATCTGGCATTACCATCTAACATAGAAAGTACTCCTGGGTCAATGTGAGCTTCTGTGCTTTCTGTGTCTCTGCTCTGTCTTCTCTAAGCCCCAGTGGGTGGAGGCAGATGAGCGTTCACACTGAGCCTGGTTCTGGTTCTGCTGGAGGTTCTCCTCCCTGTTAAAGGGGAGTTTTTCTCCACTGTCGCTTCATGCATGCTCAGTATGAGGGATTGCTGCAAAGCCATCAACAATGCAGACGACTGTCCACTGTGGCTCTACGCTCTTTCAGGAGGAGTGAATGCTGCTTGGAGAGACTTGATGCAACCTGCTGGGTTTCCTTAGAGAGGAAACTTCCTGACCAACCTGGAGGATCTGATTGAAATACTTTGGAAAGAGCCTTGAGATGACGTGTATCATGAAATGGAGCTATATAAATAAAATTGAATTGAATCTGAAAGGAGGAATTTGGACCACTGAGCAGCAGTCCAATTCTGTTTCTCCTGAGCCAAGGAAAGCCACTTGTTACATATGTGTAGGGTCAGCGGTTCTGGATGCGCTGACTCCAGACTTAGTCCACTCCTTGTGAAGCTCCCACACATTATTGAATTGATTTTGCATGAAAATCTACTCAAGGCTGCATTTATCTCAGTTGTTGGCACACTTTTTGTGACAATGTGTTTTCCTTACACTCAACTTTCTATGAATAGTCTATAACGTTTTCACAATATTCCAATTTACAAGGACACTGAATTATTGTTTTCATTCTCTTCACTCTCTGTGTAATGAACCTATGTAATGTAAAAATTTTACTTCCAGAAATGAGTGAGAAAAAAATACTCTTTATTTTTCACGCACTTCTTCTGTAATTTTTTTTATAATTTTTTTATACTCTTGTCTTCAGACCAATCAACACATAAATATATATTTGTTATCAAAATATGTGTGAACAGCTGTTCAAAAAACGAGATTTTCTTTATAAGAAATATCTTTATTTTAGATTTACAGAGATATTTACAGAATAAATGACATTTCAACGGTAGGCTACTGTGATAATGATGAACGTTCATGCTTGGGGGGGCTGACAGAGAGCCTCCACACAGGAGAGCATTTCAAACAGAAAAGCATAATTTTTCTTACAAGCTTCTTAAAGCTTCTGAACCATCAAAAAATAAAAATAAAATCATCCTGAGTCACTTTCTGATAAAAAAAAATATGTCAGAAAGATGTTGGTTTTAATCCATTTAGAACTGTAGGTGGTGACTGAAATCTAAAAAAGTAACATCAAGGGTTTGTCACATTTCATCTGCAGCTCTAAGAAGATATTACAGGAGAGAAGATGGCATGAAGCTTTGCCTGGATTGGCCGTTCTAATACGAGCTCAGCTGTGGAAATGTATATCCAGCGAAGTTTCTAATAATAAATGTGCAGCTGTTTGGTTTCCCAGGTCAGTCTGGGAGAGTTTATCACGTGGTTAACCATTAAAAGAGCAGAAACGGGAGCAGGAAGTCCTCTGCGCTTAGATGGAGGCAGGTTTGTGCCGCGGTTCATGATAGGTTCAGGGCAGGGGCGGTTCTAGACAGGGGCCAACAGGGGCCCATGCCCCTGTAGAAATAGTCCTGGCCCCTGTTATGGCCCCTGTACTAAAGACATAAGATTAAATACACTTCTCATAATTATTTGCAATGGTAAAGAAACCATAACTGATTGGTTACTTTGACCAATTTTATTTTTTACCTATACAGTTTTACTCTAAGAAGGATTTAAAAATTAAGATGTTTCACGTTTAGCTTTAGCCGTATTGAGCTGGGGGCAAAGTTTTCAACTGCTAGATCAGGGGTCTGAAACCTGCAGTTCCAAAACCACAAGTGGCTCACTTAATATTATTACACAGTTAAATATTGCCATTTTATTGTTTCATTTTTTGTTCTGTGCCCCTGTGAAAAAACACTGGCCCCACCTTGGCCCCCCTGGTAAATTTGGTCTAGAACCGCCACTGGTTCAGGGTCTGAAGCAGCAACAGTTCTGCATTTCACAATGAATCGTAACACGCCAACCCCTCCATCTCTTACACTCCCAACGTTTATCTGAACAGGTATATATAAAAAAAAAAAAAAAAAAGTCTCCATCACAGTTGTGTTTTCACAGCTCGCAGCGGTCGTCCTCAGTCTTGTAGCGGTCCATGATGCTCAGAACATCCTCCAGGATGGACGGGCCCAGATCCAGGTCCAGCCTGGCCATGGAGTCGGACCGCGGCACCTCGGACGAGGCGGTGACGGCCGCCGGATGAACGGCGGCGCAGGGCGAGTCGCTGCGCTCGCTCCTCAGATCCTCGTTGCTCAGGCCGGCGTCAGAGTCCAGGCTGAGGCCCCGGCGAACATCGGGCGGCCCACCGGTCTCCGACAGGGAGTCTTCGGAGGAGAACTCTGAGAAGGAGCCGGAGGACGGGACGAGCCGGCGCACGGCGCTGGGGATGGATATGTCTCTGCAGGGCTCTGAAACCAGCCCAGACGACGGGGGCTGCTGATGCTGGCTGTCGGTTAATCGTCTGTGGCTCGGCTCAGGATGCTGCTGAGGATGCACCGGGGGAGGGGCGTGGTCGTCCAGGTGGAGGCGTGGCGGTTTGGGCGGGGCCTGCTCGTGGGCGATGCAAACCGGCATGGAAACGGTGCTTTTCAGCAGGCCGTTGGAGGAGTGCTGGTAGTGGAAGCCGTTGTAGGCGTAGCTGTGCGCCTCCTGTTTGCCGTCGAAGCCCTCGTCGACGTGCCTCTCCATGCTGTGCGAGCGGGCGTGGCCGTTCTGCGGCCGGCTCTGGAACGGGAGCATGTCCATCTTGCCCCGGAGGAAACCGATGTCTCCGAACATGTCCCCCTCGCCTTCAGGTCCCACATGCGCGCTGTGGCGGACGTCGCCCAGCGGGGGGCTGATCATGTCCCCCGAGAGGACGTCCCGCAGCTTCAGTTTCTTGCCTTTCTTGGGGGTTGTAGTTTTTAGGTAGATGGGTGTCTTTGCTGGCATTTTGCTTTAAAATTATTCCCCTAAAAGCAAATAAACGCACTGAATCTGACGTCTCTATCAACACAAACCTACACGGGGATGATTCTCCAACGCAATGCAGATGTTTATGTCTCCCACTATAGAGAAAGCCGCTCCTCAGGCAGACATGTGTCTCAGGGGTGAGAGGAGAAAGGCTTTGACCTCAAATCAGCTCCCTCTGTCTTCCTCCCCTGCACAGGAAAGCCATATCCATGCAAACACTGCGTGAACGGATGAAAAATTTGATCTTTGTTCGCCGTCTAGTCCTCTGAGGTCTGCCGAAACGTCAGGAATGTGGCATCAAAACACTGGAGATCTGTGAGGAGAAACACACAAGAAAAGGGGAATCAAACAGAGGCTCAGAGAGATGAAGAGAAGAGGAAAAAACACAGGGAGATAGATGAGGTGGAGGGGAAGGGAGGCGGCGGCAGGAATGAAGGCTGGGGGAGATTTACAACCCTTCATTTTAGAGCCAGAGAACATGTGATCGACCCCAATGTTTGCAGAGCGGGGTCTGCGTCCCCCAAAATACAGTATGTGCAAACGAGTCGCCGCACAGAATCGCTCCCGTGTACTGAGTAACGTCAGAAAGGGTTGCCTAATTCACTTTACTAGTTTATAGTTATACATATATATATATATATATATATATATATATATATATATATATATATATATATATATATATATATATATATATATATATATATATAGATATATATATATATATACATACATACATGTATATATATATATATATTGACTTATATATGTATATATTTATATTACTTTGTGTGGAATGTTGTAAATATATATATACAAATGTGTGTATATCTGGAGCATGTAACAAAAGTAATTTCCCTCTGTGATTACACTGCAAAAACGGAACTTAAAATAAGCTTAAAATGTTCTTAAAGTTAGTGTATTTGTCCTTGATGTGAGCAGGTAAATAAGATGATCTGCCAATGCAATACGATTTTTGCACTTAAAATGGGAACAACTCATCTCCATCATCTTATTTCAAGTGCTGGATGTCTAATTATCTTATTTTAGGGGTCAAAATACTCATTCCATTGGCAAAAAATCTTATTTACCTGCTCAAATCAAGGACAAATACACTAACTTTAAGAACATTTTACTTATTTTTAGATCCGTTTTTGCAGTGATATTAAAGCATGATTCTGAAAAAGGTTCCTGCCTTCTCTCTGCTGTGAGCCTGTTATCACCTCTGAGACAAACCCGCCTGAAGCTGCGCAGAGCATGTGATGGGTTCACGGTCAGGTTGTCACAAAAGAATGCTTTCACCATCCAAGAAACAACAAAAGGCATCTCTTTCCGACACTTTAACATCAGAATTTAAACACATTTATAAGCAGTTTTTTTTGTCTTGTCATTGTTGCAGAGTTCTTGTTCAATAAACGCCTGAAACAGACACAACTAATGTCCTGCGCTAGCCTTCGATTTTCCCCGTTAAACGCTTTAGAAACCGAGTTTCAACACTTAGACGTTCACATGTTGCTTATGTCTGTGCAGGACTGAAGCACCGACAGCCCTGGGGTGGGAGGGGGGGGGGGGGTTATTCACAGCTACATGATATTCTGGTATCCATCACATGACAGCGGCATCTGAAAAAGCTGCAGTAAATGTTCACACATTGGGCCACAATCGGGTTGGGTTTTACGGCAGAGCTTCAGCCAGGCAGAGAATACTTTATATAATATATATATGGTTAAAGGGTAAAAAAACTGGGACTTTTTCCATGACAGGATCAGGGTTTTATGATCTTAATGAGCTTTAATACTTCAATCTTTTAATAGGTGGTGCTCAAGGCTGCAGATCCTGTTTTATCTTGTCTAGTCAAATATCTTTTAACCTCTACTTAGAGATCATGAGCTGGTATATTCTCTTTTTAAGCATAAAAAGAGTTTTCCCATGCACTTTTTGGATTGTTTCATACCCCCCAAAAAAAACAGGAAAACTCAAGGAATTTAGTGAAGATCTAAGAATTGTAGAGTTACACGTGTTTAGAAAATCTTTTTTGGGGCCATTTCCAAACAACTTCAGACACCAAGATTTTACATGAAAACAACTGTAAGAAAGTAAAAGTCAAGCAGATTCAAGACCAAGTTGCCCAGGAATGGTAGGATACCCAAACTGTACCTCCCTGATGAAAGGATAGGTGAGGATGTTCAGGAACCACCTGAAAACAACCAAAGCTCGACCAGGAACAGCAGCGCTGACCAAAAAAAGAAACCCCTGCTCCAGAAATGATCATCTTCAGACTCAACTAAAGTTTGCAGCCGCCCAAATGAACAAGCCAAAAGGCTTCTGTGATTGTGGGACAAGACAAGACCTGAGCTATTTGGAAATAATATCAAGCATTATGTTTTTGTAGGGCTCAATTAGTGACTGAAACCTAGCGTGAAAACTTAAAAAAACATTGACAATTTCAACGTTGCCCGCTGTGCGTCTTCGTGCTGCTGTTGAGAAGATGACAGGAATGAAAAAGACAAGAGTGGGAAATATTTTCCAGTGCAAATATTTGGAGGTTTCTCTGTTCCTTCGCCTCCATTCACTTTGCCTGCGGCTAAAGCTAATTCAGCTAGCATTTAGCAGGGCGTAAGCGCTGTTCAAAGGTGTCCGGTTTGCCTATTTAACTTGTTGCCAGCTTGTCAGATGTATTGGAAAAGAAACATGTCACTTAAACTCTACTTGCACACAAGTTTAGGTCCACCAACAAACTGAAACGGTTGGGCTAAGCAGGGAAACTGGTTAGCTCTAAGAGTTAGCTTGATAGTGAGCAGGAGTTCCTGCTAATGGCAGCAACAACTACGTTATCAGGATTACAGCAACGGTCTGTAAAATGGTCCATCATTAGGTTGGCTTTGGTTTTACTGAGTCTTGACAAAGTCTAGCTCTTGGTCTTGACTGCTTCTAAGATTCTCGCACTCCCCCAACCTGCTGGATGGTCGAAACTATAGGACACATGTTGCTGCTACAACAAGACAACGATCCTAAACGCACCCACTTAAACTGGTTTTATTCGGATAAAGAAAGGAAAACATTTAACCCAAACCTCAACATTATTAAATATGTATGGATTATCCTTAGAAACTTGGTCTGAGCCAAAAACCAAACGATTTAAATGAACTCTGCAGATTCTATGATCAAAAATGCTAAAATCTCCACTGTACCAGTTACCAAAATGGAGGTGGCAGTATCATGCTGTGGGACTTGTATGCTGCCAGTGGTACTGGCTATGCCTCAAAATGGATGGAATAATGAAGAGTTGGACTTCTACAAAATTAACAGCTAGATGATTGAACCATTGACAAATCTGGTTGTTCAACCAGGCAAATTACCCCAAAGACGCATCCAAACTAGCAATTGATATCTTAGCAAAGTTCTGACGTCAACCCTGTAGAAAATTATTACCTCACCTATTTAAAAATATATACCTCACCTATTTAAAGTGGGCCAAGTGCAAGTGTAATAATCATTTTTCTGTATCAGTGGTCCAATTTTGTTGTACTACTACACATTGTTAGTTTGTACAATAACAATAGGTTAAACAAATTTATCTTATCTAATTATTTGTCCAAATAAAAATTGGGATGTATGTAATTATGACCTGCATTAATAATTCTGACCATGTGCAGCTGAATAATATTATTATTATTATTATTATTATTATTATTATTATTATTATTATTATTGTTATATTATTACTACAGTACGTTTCCTCAGCTCTGTCCCACTGTGATCAAATAAAAGAGCGGCAGGCAGCTGCATGTCGCTGACTATCCAAAGCGGACATTTACAGCTCGGCATTCTGAAAACCATAAAAAAAAACGTTCCCTACTGCTCATAAAGCGATGTCCGAACATGGATTCTGTCATTTGAAAGACCTCAACGGCTGCTGGAGGCACAGCCGCACAGCTTGGAAGATGAAAAATACATTTAAACGTTTGATAAGCTATTAAAACACAGGTGAGCATATTTAACCATTTCTCGTAGTAAAAGCTCCGAGTTACACAATCAAACACAAAAACATCAATATATGCTTTATAACCTTCTAATCACGCAGCACTGAAGTTAAAAAGGTCCCAAAAGGCAACAGTTTTTCAGCATTGCTGAAATGTTGCTTTCAAGAACATCTTTGCCAAGTTGTAACATGTCACATCATGACAGTATTCCTGCAAGAGATCTGCGTTGGAAGGAAAATCTACATTAATCTGTGAAAGATAGACGTAAACCTGGCACTGTGCACCGTCTTGTTACCGAAAAGTGCTTCATAAATAAACATGCCTTGCCTTGTTTCAAACTAAATGAAGGTTCTTGGTCTTTAGAGCCAGTTTCACAACCTTTTTTTTTTTTTCCAGAAATCCCCAATACTTATACAATAAAATGTTCACGGTGTAAATAAAAATGGTGTGCAGAAGGTTGGACTATATGTTACTAACACTAAATAATGGCGGGGGTGCTGGAAGTCTTACGTTTCTAACTTTGAAGTCAGGAAAGTCCACTGGAATAAGGTTGGATGTATTTCAGCAGCAAGATCCAATATGGCGGCCACAGGCATAAAGCAAATAACTGCAGTAACTGCCTCCATAAAACAAAACAAAAGGTTTAAGCAACAAATAAGCCATTTCTTATGCATCAAAAATAGACAAAATGAAATAAACTTTGATTTCGTGCAAAGAATAACAATTGAGTAAAATCTTTGTTTAGATGGAGGAGACCAAAATGTTTTACATCTTCTGACAGACAACCAGTGATGGACAACCACCAGAAGATCAGCGCAACTCTTGGTACCCCATCTCTGCTCTAGAGGGTGGCAGTCCCCAGTTTAATTAATCCTTTGGATTCTAGAACATCCAGCTGGATTCAGAGACGTCACTATGGAGAAAAGGAAAATACAGCAGTCCATTGTTTATGGGTTAACATGCCGTGTCTGTACTGTACAGCTCTGAGTAGCTCTGTAACCCAGATGGTGTTCTTAAGCAGGAAAACCCAGCAGCGTAGTCGTTTCCTGCCGATCAGCCGTGTTCTGCTGACGGTTCTGCTGCCTACACTACAAAAGGTGAAATTGTCTTGAAATCAGTGTATTTTTCCTTCATTTGAGGAGCTAAATGAGACTGAAATAAGATTTTACCACTTAAAATAGGAACAATTAATCTCCATTGTCTTATTTCAAGTGCAGAATATCTAATTATCTAACTAATTTTAAGGGTAAAAATACTCATTCCATTGGCAAATAGTCTTATTTAGCTCCTCAAATAAAGGAAAATACACTAATTTCTAGAAATATTAACTTACTTTTAGTTCCCTTTTTGCAGTGTAGCTTACATCTCTGAACACACCACACACTGTGTGTCCTCCTGCCTGCCTCCTCAGCAGCTTCTTCTCATCGGTTCTTCAAAACAAGCTACTATACTCCCTGCATCATCGAAGGTTCAAGTAAAAGACAAAAACTCTGCATCATAAGACACAGAGGTAAAAAAAATAAACAGTTTTCCTCGCCTTCCTTGTGACTTCAACCAATGGTTCTGTACGCAACCCTTTACTCATGAATCTTATTTAACTAGTCGTTTAAACAAGGTGAAGTGCAATATACTAATGAAACTAGTAGGTAGGAAAAAAGTGATTTTGTTATTTGCAAGGAGGCACCAGTAGGTATAAAATGGTTGCACCATAAGTTGAGCCATACGTAACTCTTTAACCATGAATAAAAGTATTTGTCTGAGCGACCGATCAGTGTGGATAAGAAGATGTTGCAAACACGACTGATGATCTTCCAAGACTATTGCTGCAAAACCTCCGTTCCAACACATCCCATCAAAGGAAACCACAGGCTGGACTGGTTCATGCCTGTAAAACTGGACTAATTCCTTCATGCAGAACTATGTGAACAAAAGAGAGGGGGTAAAAAAAACGTAATTTATCTTCAAACATCTTATTCATTTCCACAAACATGTCTGCAATTAGCAACGACGCAGTGCAGCAACATCTAAAACTGCTGCCGAGTCCAATTCAAGTGTTGGAAAGCCATAAAAGAAGAAGAACAACAACAAAAAACAATCAGGGGTCAACCCTCCTTTCAACACAAGGAGCAATAAAGCTCTGCAAGTCCAAACGAAATAAGGAAAGAAATGAAGAAATGAATCACGTGGATCTCTAACAAACTGAAGGCATTAAAACGCAGAGCACAGGAACACACCCAGACTTAAATCTGGAAAAGCTTGGACCACAATAAGAGGGATATTAACACCAGGACCAGTCAGAACTGGCTCAGAGGAACCAAGGAAGCAACAGTTTCTCTGAAAACTTGGATGTTCTGCTGCAAAGCTGCACATGGTTCAGTTTTACAGCCAAACGACGATGCCACAAAGTAATTTAATCATATTTATGTGACGGAAAAGCAAATTAGAACAAGACAAGAAGCTTTAAACCAAAGTTAGCTCTTTAATTTAATTACAGAGGAAATTCAATCAACTGAATGCACGCAGGGATGAGGGGGAATCGGGTTCAAATATAATTAGTAATTAAACTCTATATTACAAACAATTTATGACACACTTTCAAATACGATCATTCATCTGATCTGTTTGTTTCCAACTATGCCAAAAAAATAACAGGATAAAAAAGCTCCTTTTCAGGCAGTGACTTTATGACCAAACTTGTTATTTGTATATTTTCTGCTTTTATGCACTCTATAAAGTCCTATAAATTCCAATTGATTGATTTAAAGGGTCTATTCTGCCAACCTATGCTGATATTTATTTTTATTTCACGAAAACAGTATGCTGTAACCCTCAAAGAAACACATTTACTCAAAATGAAATGAAAAACAAATAGATTTAGGTGGAAAATGTTGTAAAAAAGTTTTTACCAGTCCTTAAACATCAATAAATTGCTTAATTTGGAGATATTATGTGTTTGATGTTTATTTTAAAAAAAGTTTAAATCCCTAAAAGTTATAGATTTCTTTTCTCTGATAACATTGAGCTATAACAAGCAGGTTATATATTGGGTCATTGTGTGCCCCATGAAGTATTATTTAATGGTTTTAGGTTGCTTCTTTTTTTCTTTTTCTTTTTTTACAAAATTACCTAAATGCATTTTACTACTTAACGTTGGTGTTCCTGTGAAGTCTTTAAAAGTTGTTTAGGCTAACTTTGGAATCAGGGATTTGTCTGAAGAGGAAAAAAGGAAAACACAGAGTTGAAAAAAACATGTATTTATGTTTCATTTTGTAATAATTAACCAAAAAATAGGCCATTGTCTATTGTCTAGCAGTATCCGAGGCCGTGTTGGTGCGGATCATGGGGGATCCTGAGGCATTTCCAGGCTGGGGGGGGGGGGGGGGGGGGTAACACATCCTCTGGTTCTCCTTCCAGTGGGATGTGCCCAGAAAAAACTCCTTCATCAGATCCTGGGACCACATTTCGTTCACACACAGAGAGTGCTTTGCACTCCGATTCTTAATAAAACATGTAATCTGTTGGTTTATTTTAAGCAAAAGCTTCTTTAATTTTCAATAAAATGTACTTTATTAATCCCAAAGGGAATTTAAACGTTGTTCTGCATGTTTCTTCAGAGCTTTTGTAGATGCTGATGGCTGCGGCCAGGAAGGATCTCCTGTAGCCAGAGCCGATCTTTTCCCCAGGATGGAAAGTTTGATTTCATGATGAAAAGTAAGGGCCTAAAAGCATTACATGACTGAAACATCATTAGTTCAACTTTGACTTAGACTTAGACAACTTTATTGTCATTTTGTATGTACAGAGTGCATACAGAACCAAATCTCCTTGCATACAAGTTACGACAGTGTAATTGGATTTCAGGTGGAAAAAGGCAGCATTATAATAAAATATAAAGTGCAGCAGTAAATGCAGTAAATGTTGAGTTGTGTACTATATAAATGGATAATGTAATAATAATATAATGTAGTCCAGCTGTTTTTAATATTTGCTTTGAATTTCTAATTCCCATGTTTTATTTTGTTTCTACAGTTTACTCCAACTTGCTTTTATTCTGTTTTATTTTCCTATGTTTCAGTCATGTAAAGCACTTTGCGTTGTTTCTGTCCTGAAATGTGCTATACAGATAAATTTGCCTTGCCTCTTAGCGGACCGTCTTACAGCGGTTCTAAAGAAGTCTCTGAATGAATCCAGTGTTGTACGACAGTCTGATGAAGAGGATGCTCAGGGGGTCTGTAATGTTCTTTATTTCATGAAGAATCCTTCATAGCACACCAAAATGGCCCCAATCCAGTGCAGAGCCAATGGGTACAGCTCTAAAAAATTAGTTGTGTCACATTTTCACTATTATTTGAGCAACAATTGTTACAAAATTGACATTTTTGCTCCTTGCTGGCAGATTACTCCTAGCTAATGATGCTGGAAATAAAAACATCCCCTTTAGTTCTAAAACAAATCATTTATATAAACATTTTTGTTTGTATTTTACTCAAAACCCTAACATATGCTAAATGTTGACGTGTTTTAAGTGTGCTGTATGTTTCTTTAAGACAGAATATTCTTGAGTTTGGAAAGTCCAAGAAAAACCTGATCATAAAATGGCTAATGTATCATAACCTATAGATAAAAAAAAAGAGAAATCTAGACGTTTACAACATTGTTGTGCAGTTCAGTTTAGCTTATAGGGCATCCAAAAAAAGTTAAAAATTAAATAAAATGACAAAATATTTCTTGAGTCAGGCTTTAAAGGGTTAAATGAGAACGTCAGCTTAAGGAAGGTTAGCTGGCACATCTTTGCTTCGTGCATCACCTTTCCTGGAAGCAGCAATTTGGAAATCTGGGACACGGGGTGATGATGCAATCAACCATGGAGGAGGAGGAGGACGAAGAGGAGGAGGAGGAGGCTGGTCCAACATCTGTTTCTGCTCTCAGGCACCATTTGTTTCCAGACCCTGCTGAAACAGGACCGCCGAGCCACCCGCGAGCTCAACATCATCATCCTGGTCACCGTCATCTGGGACAAACACTCCTGTTGTGGTTCGTCTGCAGACCGAAGAGTAGCTCGGCACAGCAGGCGACAGTCGGCCAAAAAGTGCTCCGCCCGTCTCCTAATTCCTTTGTTTTTTGACAACAAAGTAAAGCTGATTTGGTTTGTTGTTGTTTGGTTCATATGGTTATTTTGCCCACGGTTGGTTCTTCTTTGATGGGTTTAATATTTTAAAAAATAAATTGTAATAATCCAGGGCCGGCCCAAGGTGTATGTGAACCTTGCAACAGCTCAGGGCTCCTCGAAGAGAACTTGAATGAACACACACTGCAAAAACGGAACTAAAAATAAGTAAAAATTTCTTAAAATTAGTGCGTTTATCCTTGATTTGAGCAGATAAATCAAATTATCTGCCAATAGAATGAGTATTTCTACCCCTAAAATAAGATAATTAGATATAATGCACTTGAAATAAGACAATGGAGATGAGTTGCTCCTGTTTTAAGTGCAAAAATCTTATTCCATTGGCAGATCGTCTTGTTTACCTGCTCAAATGAAGGATAAATACACTCATTTTAAGAACATTTTAGTCATTTTTAGTTACGTTTTTGCAGTGCAGGAAAAGTGTACAAAGAGTAGCTTTCAAAAATCCTGAGGAAAACCTTCATAATTTGAGAGTTAACGCAGTTCAGAGCAAATTATATAATTTCTGCTGCTTGCATCTGAGCCGAGAAAACGTTTCATGCACACCGCAGCTGGGTGTCTTCTTATGTGGCTGCTTCAGAAGACCTCCCTGTTTATTAATCTTGGTCACTTTCTTAAACATCCACAGCATCTGGTCCGCTCTCCATACATGTTTTCACCAGGAGGTTTCAGGAACTCTTGCTCTACCATTCAGCTGTCATAATGCACAAATGAAGTAATTACCAGTAGAAGCCGTTAATACAGAGTCTGACAACTAAATATTTACAAAAAATATATATTTTGAAGCAAGAAAAACAAAAACTCTTGACGATTTATATATTATCATTTGCCTTTCCACTGTTCCTTAATGCGAACATTTTTCTGAGACAAAAAGAGCATTTTTGAGTCTTCCCGTGAAATCCAGAAGTTCGCTACCATATATGGGCGATGATGTCACGGCTAATAGCTCTAAACAGAACACCAATTGTCTTTCTTCATTTAAAAAACACTGAAGGGACTCATGAATGAGTTTTGAATCTCATGAATTAAAACTACACAATCAGGCATAACATTACGACCAGCATGGGCACCTAGACCGGACAGCCCCATATGCCACAGAAAAAGCGTGATGCAGCGTGTACGCCGTCCAATCAGAACCAGCGTCAGGCCTCTAAAGCCAGCCTTCCCCTCCCCACATGCATCAATTAACCCTGGTTGCCCGTGACTATGGCCTCAGTTCACCATCATTCTCTCCTTGGACCACTCAAATCCTTAGATGGGAAACTTAAAGCACGTCCCTGTGCCTGAGGGGAGCCCTGAGCACGATACACCCTGTTCCTTATTTCATCCATCCGCTGTCTGTACAGGTGGGGTGCACCCTGGACAGGTTGCCAGTCCATCACAGGGCAACGCAGAGAAAAACAAAGCTGTCTCTCTAAATTGCCCATAGTTATGTGTGAATTGCCTCTCTGGCTTCCTCTGTGCCCGGTGAGAACCCACGCATCCACAGGGAGAACACGCAAATTCAATACAGAGAGACCCCAGGCTGGGATTTGATCTGGGATCTTGCTGCAAGGCAACATTATTTCCTTGTTAATTAAGATTATTATAATTTTTGCCTCACTAATTAGTTGTAAAACAAGTCGTGCTTAATGCATACAGCAAAAAAAAAAAAAAAAAATCCACAGAAAAAAAGGGAAAAGGAACAGAACGTTAGTTTTGCTAAAGGAAGCAAATGCAGTTAAAGGACATCTTTAATTTTAAACTAATCTTGGCGCCCTTGTGTAGCTTCCCACCTATTAAAAAGCATTTCTGGTGCAAATAATGTGCATAATAAAAGTTGCTTCTAGTATGTGGGTTTTTTTCCCCACTCCACTCTGCATAAGAACAGCCCCAAGAGGAGTGAAAGCAACCTAATTGGAGGGAAATGGAAAACCTCACCAGTTAAATCCAACATATTCATCAATAATGATTTTTTTAGTATTTTTCATGCCTGTTGCCTGAATAAATTGTGTTATCAAAACCAACAGATCACCACATGTGCCTCGAAACTGAGAGAAAAGTAAACAGTTTGTAATAATAATAACAATAATAATAATAAATCAACATAAACTGAGTTCCGCTGTATAATCAACAAACACTAACACATCTTTGCATCTGTCTCCCAATAATAAAATATCACCCTCAGGGGTCGTAATCTCTAGAAACAATGCCGTTTGACCCGGAGCCAACAAATGTTGTGTTTTAGTTCTCAAATAACAAATTGTTCTGGTTAAAATGAGCGTTTAGGTTATTGTCAAGCTCACTGCTGCGTACCATTGGGATCTTTAATCATTTTATGATTGGAAATCTTAAATATGCATATACGCATATATCGTTAAAACCTTACATAGTGATCATGATTATGATACCGTGTTTTTTTAAGCATTAAAAATTACTTTATTTATTATGGGGCACCAAAATGAAATTCTGCTCAGGGCCTCTGAAAACCTTTGTCCGGCTCTGAATCAATAATCTTATTTCTTGTCCAACTCGGCCATCCTCCAAACAATGACATCTTTCCCCTAAAGCCGGTGACTAAATGTCTTGAATCAGCTCAGCTTGTGATTCATGTCTGAGGGCAGCTTTTGGGTTTTCCATCATCTGGCTGCGTTGCCATTTTGCCAAACTCGGGTCAGTTTAAGGGGTTCCAGCAGCTTCTGGGCTGCATTCAGGGTAACAGGCTGAGATCAGAGGAACAAAGTCCAATTAACCTCCTCAGCTCTCAAACTGTGTGCGTTATGTAACTGCAGGTCCTCCTGAAGTCTCCCCAGCTGACTGATTTCAGAGGAACACTCCCCCTTTGCAGGAAACATCCACGCAGTTACACATTCAGTACATTTTGTTTACGTTATTTTCTCCTAAAAAAAAAGGGGCTTTAATAAAATTTAAGTCATGTTTGGATCACTTTTGGTCTGGTTCACCAACTTGAACGCGCTTGGGAAACATTCGTGTCTGTTTATAAATTAGATAATAATAATTAATTATAGTCCAAACAGACTCTGGGGAGTTAGATATGACCGTGACCGTGGGTGAATATCACAGAAATTAGTATAAAATGACATTTTTCGTTCCAACGCGCACTGAAAAGTGGAAAGTTGAGACTTTTCCTGCCTGCGGTCCGCGGATGCGCACAAAGGGAGTGTCGCACGCAGCCTTCCAACAAATAAAATGTAACACATCACTTTTTACTCTTTTTGTTTTCAGCATAATAGACACACAAAAGCCCCATCCAGAAGCTGAGCAGCAGCCACCGAGCTCATAACATGTTGTGTGTGTGCGTGTAGGTGGGGGGAGAAAATCCCCCTCAAAATAAAATAAAATAACCATTTGGAGTTGATATTTACCAGAGAATAATCAGCGGCTCTGTCTCTTCTCCTGGGAAAAATCACGGCAGGTTATAGTCCAACAATCCACGGACACGGAGCGGGAATAAACCCTCTTACTGACGGGCTGTGATTACTGTCTCTGAGAAAAGTTAAAGTGGATCAGCCTCCCAGCTGGAGGAGACGCGTTAAATCTGCTCAGCCAGTGGCACAGAAGCGAACATCCGGTTTGAGATTTCAAAATAAAACCTTCCAACGACAAGGCAGAGATAAAAACCGTTTTGTGTCGTGAAAGTTTTCTCCTTTCACAGATTTTTTCTTTCTTTCAGGTCATCAAATATTTATTTTAATCATCAAATGCAGTGGTGCAAAAAAATTGTAAATAATAGACAACAACAACTTAAGGCAGGAGAGAAAATGTGGTCGACTCCTCTGTTTGTGTGACATTGACATCTAGCAGCAGCAGTAGCATAACCAGAGTCCAGCCCACCAACCTGGAGGTACCTAGAAAAAAAACGAGTTGGACTGCAAACTTAATCTAACTATGTTTAAATAGAACATGAAGATTCAAAGGCAGCTCTAAACAAACAGGCTGTTATCTTTGGTTTAAAGGAACTCAGGCTCTCAGCACTTAAGACAGAATGGGGAAAAAAACAGCAACTATGCACACATTTACACCAAAGGGCATTTTAGAGACCAATTAACCTTACAGTCATGTTTCTGGACTGTGGGAGGAAGCAGGAGTACCCAGAGAGAACCCATTCATGCACAGGGAGAACATGCAAAGTCCCTGCAGAAAGACCCCAGGGTCGAAGCCAGGACCTTCTTGGTGCAATGCAGCAAACTGTGCATCCCCAAACCTAACACATGCATATATAGAAGTCACAAACATGCATGTTTAGCAGCATACATGCATGTTGTCGTATTTTGCAGGACTTTTGTCACTGCTTCCTGTTTAGAGGGAACATTGACCAACCTGACTAGTAAGACCTGAGGAACAGAAGCAGGACTTAAAATCCTATGACAACCAATCAAATCCCAAAGTTATTGATAAAAAACAAACCAAAGGACTGATTCTTTATTAGACACCTGTGGAGCAAATAAAGATCAAACGGTGAGAAATCATCACAGGAGAAAACCAAAGGTAAAAAAAAAAGTTTAACGCTCAACTGAAACGTGTTTGGTCCATTTTAATGGACAGAGGAAGGTAAATTACACAGATTTATTTTCATTGTTTCCAAACAGAAGCAAAACTGACGGTGCACATTGTTCTGGTCCACTTCCCCCGAGGTAATTATGGAGTCGTTTCACTGCTGGTGTCCTGCTGTGGCAGACCGAGCGGAGGTGAGGAGAGCTGTGGGCTTTAATTTGATTAGCAGCAGGCAGAAACACACAGACCCACTGTTCATGATCCAAACCAGAACGGGCCGAGCCCGGACTCGGAGGGGAAGACGTCTGTCCAGAAATAACTTCTGGGTGAGAAACGCTTTGAAAGCTGAACCCGTTCGGTTGTTTTCCTACAGACTTCCGAGCTCTTTGAGCTTCATTTCCTGAGACGAAAACTGCGGAGCAGCTATCTGGGTCAGTCAAACCCAATATTTCTCTCCTTTCTTTTCCACAGAGTCATGCCGTCTACCCATCACAGGGAGCTATTCTGCATTTGCATGTGCCCTAAAATCTTTATCTGCTGGCTCAGTCAAAGCTAGTCGGAGCAAAAAAGAACCCATGCAAGCACTCTCAGATGGCCCCAACAGGACTGCTGCCGCGGCTGAGCGTAATTACAGTGAGGTAATGAGGATTTAACAAATGGAGAATGCAGATGCGTGCTGTTTGCAGGTCACACTGCAGACGGGCCTTGTTTACAGCCCCTCAAGGACGCCTTCAAGGCAAATTAAACCCATTCGCTCTGTGCTCAGCCTTGTGCATGTATGCAAAGAAAGATGGGTTTGTTTTCCGCTGAAGCAGCACGGTGCAACAACCGTTCGCACAGCTTTAACCGCCTCCAAGGTTGCAGCGACAAGCAAGTCTTGGGAATTCGCCGTTATTGCTTGTGACCTCGGCGCATGCCTTTCCTGCTGGAGTTGGGATTCTCGATGTGTCTTCAGCTTAAGAAATTAGTTGAAACAAGGCAACATTATCGCGGCACGTCTGCGCATCGCTCTCGCTCTGTGCACAAAGGGTGGAATGTGTTAGCTAGATAAGAAGAAAGTTACACAACCCCTCTGACAGATGTGGTTATATCACTCGGCAGGAATTACACACAGAAATGACCTCAGCTAATCAAATCAAGACGAGCTGGGTCCGTATGAAGACCGCTAATCCAGTCCTGCAGGCCCCACAGAAGGCCCCCAGCCCCTTCCCTTCAGGAGGAACCCCATGCCAAGACCCCCAGAGGGGTTGATGTTTCTCCAGCTCCGAAACACAGAAGAGGGGGGGGCTCTGTGTGCACCCTAAACAGGGATTGGGTTCGGTCCGTTTGAACAAGGAAGAGAAATTGGGCGAATTAAGAGCAGAAACACCGTCTGCTTTCACAAAAAGGCTTCTTTCCCCCCCAAGAGTGGTTGATGAAGGAGGAGAAACAGGATTTAACTTTTCCCACCGCTTTGAAAACACGTCGGCACATGAGTCGGTGCGTCCTCGGAGGTTCGCGTGTGTTATTGTGAAACCGGCTCGTTCGGCCCAGGTGGGATAAATCTTCCACTTTGAAACTGTGGATTTCACAATCTTGTGTGATTGTGTGAATAAGGGGGAGAAAAGAAAGGAAAAAAAAAAAAACTCCCACGGTTGAATCAGCTTCCGTCTGCTTCCCAGAAACTGCGAGTATATCTGCCGCTGACACATGCAGACGACTCGGGATAACGCTCAGAGCCAAAACCTTAAGAGGAGTGATGTCACTGGTAAACAAAGTCAGCTTATTTAGGTTTGTTGTTTTTCACGGCATAGATTCAATGTGTGTTAATTTCTGAGAATATTTACCTGATTCATGCCTCATGGCATTCCTTAAGTTTTACCTTTCCAACAGCTAAAAAGCATTCATCAATTTATCATCATCTAATTATGCGCAGGTTACTGAAGACACAGAGAATCCCGGGGGTTCCTCTGCTGTGCAGCAATTTCCAGGCCTACGTCGTCCACGGCGGACTGAGAGAATCACAAGAAGAAATTTGGGGTTCTGGCTCCACCAATGAGAGGATCAAACACCCGAGTAGGAAAGGCATTTCAGCAGTTTATATTTAGAATAGTACCCTTTCAGTCATGATGATTTCAGACAGGAGTTGGACATAGAGGAACCAGCAATTCCCAACCGTCCCCTTTGGGATCAGCTCACTCTTCAGCCTGAAAGACCACAGCAACAAACTCCCAATCAGTTTCCCGCTGTGTCCTCCCATCATCAACGAGACACCAAGGTACTTCCACCTGAGCAAATTTTCATTGAACAGCCATAAAAAAAGAGAGACTATTGCTAAATGTGAAAATGTAACTGAAAAGTGAGAGGTGAAAAGAAATCCTCATAAAGACGTCGGGTAATAACCAAATCTGCCCAAAAGGTCATTGGAATTGATCAGGTGGGCTGAAAAAGCTAGATGTTCAATGTTCGGGTTAAATTATAACAGGATTTAAAGGTCTAAAGACGACATCATTTGTGGAGTAAAAAAAAAGACTAGGACTTCCCACCCTGTCTTCAGATCTTGGTGTGTTTCTCCTACGTCTCCCTAGCAGGATGTGGTTCACAGGTGTGACTCTGCAGCTTCTCAGGACTAATCAGGAGGAGCCTAAAGAGGATCAGATCCCCTGAGGCAGATACCAGATTGTTTTTGCTCACAGCGCTGTATTCAGGCCTAACTTTGGTGGCGCTGCTCTTGTTCTCAGGGATTTTGTACTAATCTGAGTAAGTCCTCAGTTCTTTGCAGGAAATGCTCACACTCACGCTGAAGGTATTGGACTGCTATGCTCTGCTTCCTAGTTACTGTCCGCTTTCCAACACGCTCTGCTCCACCAAACAAACAAAGAGAGAACATTACCACATTACCATCCACTGCCAATTGCCACACGTGAACCTTCCTCATCTCCATTAACAGTGAGTAATCACCACCCATTACCTCATCATTAGTCTACATCCCGTTGCTCTAATATGGAATCATCATTGAAGAAAGTAGAATGGGAGGCAGATCCTTTAGCTATCAGGCTCCTCTCCAAGGGAACCAACTCCCAGTTTTGGTCCGTGAGGCAGACACCCCGTCTACTTTTAAGACTAATCTTAAAACTTTCCTTTTTGACAAAGCTTATAACTAGAGTGGCTCATGTTACCCTGAGCTACCTCTATAGTTATGCTGCTATAGGCTTAGGCTGCTGGAGGACATCAGGGCCTATTTCTCTCACTCTGCTAAGTTCTCCTACTGCTCTCCAATCTGCATTGTTTGTTGTTATTTCAACGTTTAACTTTTTGTTCTCTGTCATTTTTCTCTTCATAGAAGGTACACCTGGTCTGGCGTTCTGTTACCTGTGACATCATCCAGAGGAGACAGATCATCCGCTATTACCATCTAACATAGAAAGTACTCCTGGGTCAATGTGAGCTTCTGAGCTTTCTGTGTCTCTGCTCTGTCTTCTCTAAGCCCCCAGTGGGTCGAGGCAGATGAGCGTTCACACTGAGCCTGGTTCTGGTTCTGCTGGAGGTTCTCCTCCCTGTTGAAGGGGAGTTTTCCTCTCCACTGTCGCTTCATGCATGCTCAGTATGAGGGATTGCTGCAAAGCCATCAACAATGCAGACGACTGTCCACTGTGGCTCTACGCTCTTTCAGGAGGAGTGAATGCTGCTTGGAGAGACTTGATGCAACCTGCTGGGTTTCCTTAGAGAGGAAACTTTCTCACCAACCTGGAGGATTCGATGGAGTCTGACTTTGGAAAGAGCCTTGAGATGACATGTATCATGAATTGACGCTATATAAATAACATTTAATTGAATTGACTTGAATTGTGAGCATTGGCTTGCAACCATTAGTCTAAAGAACATTCCACTCGTCCATCCATCGCCTATACTCGCTTGTTTCTATTCAGGGAGCTAGAGCCTGTGTTCAGTGGTAGAGAGGCAGGGATGCATCCTGGACCGGTCACCAGTGGGTCAAACGTTCAACAATTATGACAATCAAAGCAAAAACTTTCTGTTCATACTCATAACTGAGGGCAATCCAGAATCTCATGTGAACAAAACATGCAAGCTTTACGCTATACTGAAAGCATGGTACTTGAAGAAAAATTATGCTTGGATGATGGGGAATGTGCAAAGACAAAAAAAGAACGACAATTTGACACCATGGGAATTACTGTTCCCATCACCAAAGTAATTCCCATGGTGGGTAATGATTACTGTGCAACGTCAAGAATCTCAAGAAAGTCATGATGAAGCAGTTTGACTTCCATGTCACCCACTTTGACAGATGTTTTTCTTTTTGGCCGCCCCGACCCTATTTTTCTTTTTAATCTGTCATTTCCCAAAGTACTTAGATCAACCATGCTGTCGTTTCTCTGCGAAAGGAAATCCATGAAAATCTTTTGGCCTCGCTTGCGTCCCAGTGCATGCTAACAGAAGACCTTACTGTGGTTCATGCTAAGCGAGTGAGAAGGTTTTCTTTCCATTTCCGAGTAGGGAAAGTCATGAATGACTCACAGAGGAGACACCGAGTGACCTCACAGGGAGGAATTCTGGGAATCTCTTCAGTAAATGAGGCTCCATGTGTTTCCACTCAGTTTTCTGTGATTGAAGCAAACCGCCAAACCTCAGGGGCGATGGAGGAGGGCGACAAGGAGGATCGTAAAACAATCAAAAACACTAGAAGGGGGAAAAAAAGCAAAAAGAGAAAAGGAACCTTTAATTCCTTTCAAACGTCAGAAATCTTAAATGCCACGCGGTGAACGACTCGTTTGAGACATTCAGGCTTGCTTCCACATTAGGCCGTAATAAATTAGTGTTTTTTTTTCTCTGTTTGATTGTTTTTGTTTTTATCTTGTGGCCTTTATTTTACAGCAGGCTGACATGAAATGTGGCTGAGAGAGAGTGAAGGTCCGCGATACAGGGACCAGAACCGGGTCTGTCCCATGTCCAGGACCAAGGGTCCGAACACGGGACACTGCACCACCACCGTGCCCAAATGAATACATATTTTTAGATTTAGAGCTTGTATGAGGGTAAAACTGTGTAATGCAAATAAATGCGACTGACTGAATGTGAATCTTTAATATGCAGCTGAGCGACTGGCTGCAGGAGTTCATAGATTCTTCAAAGTTCAGGACAGAAGAATTCCTGAACGTTTGGGAAGGAAACAGCTTTTCCAGAAGCTCACACCGTGTTTTGTCAGCTAAATCTAATGTCAAGAAAACTGCAGTGCGGTGAGGATTCTCTCTCAAATCGTTCTTACTTTGTATCTGCACTGCAAAAAAAATAAAAAATAAAAAATAGCAACTAAGATGATCTGACTTAGACTTAGACTTTCTTTATTGTCATTTTGTATACACAGAGTGCATACAGAACGAAATTTCGTTTTCACACAGCTCAGAAAGATTGCAGTAACTCTACAGGATATGTTGCTGTGAATTTACAGTACAGGATAAAGTGCAGTGATAAATCGCAGTCACTTACAGGATACGTTTCAATTGACTTCCGGATAAAGTGCAGCAGTGAACAGTAGGCAGTTGAAATGTAAACAATGTAAAACAAATGTAAATTATTCTGCCAATGGAATAGGAAGTTTGCACCTAAAATGTGAGCTTCTGCTCTTTCTGTGTCTCTGCTCTGTCTTCTCTAAGCCCCAGTGGGTCGAGGCAGATGAGCGTTCACACTGAGCCTGGTTCTGGTTCTGCTGGTGGTTCCTAGAGTCTCTAAAAGTAGAATGGGAGGCAGATCCTTTAGCTATCAGGCTCCTCTCCTGTGGAACCAACTCCCAGTTTTGGTCAGTGAGGCAGACACCCCGTCTACTTTTAAGACTAATCTTAAAACTTTCCTTTTTGACAAAGCTTCTAGTCAGAGTGGCTCATGTTACCCTGAGCTACCTCTATAGTTATGCTGCTATAGGCTTAGGCTGCTGGAGGACATCAGGGTCTGTTTCTCTCACTCTGCTGAGTTCTCCTACTGCTCTCCAATCTGCATTGTTTGTTGTTATTTCAACTTTTTGCTTTTTGTTCTCTGTCATTTTTCTCTTCATAGAAGGTACACCTGGTCTGGTGTTCTATTAGCTGTGACATCATCAGGGGAGGGAGATCATCCACTATTACCATCTAACATAGAAAGTACTCCTGGGTCAATGTGAGCTTCTGTGCTTTCTGTGTCTCTGCTCTGTCTTCTCTAAGCCCCAGTGGGTCGAGGCAGATGAGCGTTCACACTGAGCCTGGTTCTGGTTCTGCTGGAGGTTCTCCTCCCTGTTAAAGGGGAGTTTTCCTCTCCACTGTCGCTTCATGCATGCTCAGTATGAGGGATTGCTGCAAAGCCATCAACAATGCAGACGACTGTCCACTGTGGCTCTACGCTCTTTCAGGAGGAGTGAATGCTGCTTGGAGAGACTTGATGCAACCTGCTGGGTTTCCTTAGAGAGGAAACTTTCTCACCAACCTGGAGGATCTGATGGAGTCTGACTTTGGAAAGAGCCTTGAGATGACATGTTGTGAATTGCTGCTATATAAATAAAATTTAATTGAACATCTCATCTCTATCATCTTATTTCAAATGAATACATCTAATTATCTTATTTTAGGGGTCAAAATAATCATTCTGTTGGCAGATCATATTATTTTCCTCCTCAAATCAAGGACAAATACACTAATTTCAAGAAAACATTGCTTATTTTTAGTTCAGTTTTTGCAGTGTGCTTAATTTGGCGCAGGAACGTTGATGCCAATAAGGACTTGCAAGGTTAGCAAGGTTAGGGTCAAAGTGGCTTCAATCAAGACCCATGATGGTGAGTTAAAGTTGCTCAGAAGTCGCAGGTTTTCCCTGTCTGGTACGATGAAAGCGTTTCAGTTTTTCCAGCAGCGTTTTCTGAAGAATGAGCAGGCAATAAAAGTTAAACAATGAATGAGGTCAGAGAAGAGGGAACAAAATAACTCGGGGAAAATTACAAATTCTCACCAACGTTATCAAACTCTGCTCGTCCTTTTCTCCCCGTTCTGGGTGGATCCTCACTCCTTTTCCCACTGTCCTCTCCTCCTCTTCCTCTCCTCCCCCTCTTCCTCTCGTTTAAGGCCCAGAGGTCGTCGGAAGGGTCAGAGTCATCGCCCGCCTGGAACCAACATACAGAAATAGACAGCAGCAGAGAAAGAGAGGAAGGGACGGGGCCGGATGGCGGCTTTTCTACGTATCGCTGACTGTGAACGAAGCAAGGACACAGATTAAGTGTCGTAATTTATTTTCTCAAAGCCTGAGAGAGAGGACATTGTGTACAGTCAACCCAAAACAACATGTTCGGTTAATCAACAACAAACATAAGAGCAACTGGTCTTATAAGGATGTAATTACAGTTACTGGATGGAAATATGGTGCTTACACTTGAATAAAAAGCAGAAAGAAAGCACGACGTAGGACTGGAAAGAAAATACAGTGGCAGAGTTTGCATTCGTTGCTGCTTTAGATTCTTGCACAGTAAACAAGTTTTAAGATAAGATAAGATAAGATAAGAAAGGCTTTATTGATCTCACATTGGAGAAATTCACTTGCCATATCGGCTCATAAGAGAAGGTGCAAAGTAGGAAAGGTGCATCAGTTATAAACAGGGAATCTTCATATATACAGTGGATCAAAGAGAAAGAGAAAATATGATTTAAAAAAAAGAGCTACAAGTTAAAAAAATCAACAAGTAAGCTCAATTAGAAGTCACTCTAAGCCCAGGCTCAAAATCCAATATGGCTGCTGCTGGTAAATGCTGAGCAATGGCTGCAGGAACAAACTTTTATTTTTTTTGCACTTGCTTTGTATTCAGCCCTTTACAGCACGTATCAATGAACATGTTTCTTTTTTAACTGAATTTGTGACTAGAAACTGAAATCATGAGCGAGGGATGCCATCTAAGATCTGCATTTCAAGCTTACAGTCAGATGGTAAAGCAGAATAGAAGCAGGTCTGATCGTTTCAAAGCTGGCTAAGAAAATACATGAACTGATTTTTCACTGCTTTCAATCACAAACAAATTAGCACTTTTTTATTTCATTTATTAAACAATCATGTGCCACTGTTGATAAGTAGAAAAATATTAGTAAAATGAAACGTGGAAAATAAAGTAATGCGTAAAAGTATTTTTCCCTTCATAAATTTCGTCTTTTTTTTGTTTTAGATTAGATAATGCACGATATATCGGCATTGACATAAGTATCGACTAATGTTAGTCATTTTCTAACGGTCCCATTAGTAAAAAATTAGCCGATATTAACAACCAATGTTCATTTTCATGTTGTTGCTGTTTAACTGAAGCAGAAAAGCAATGTTAGTGGTGTGGATATTATTAGTCAAAAGGACATATAGCAGAATATATATATATATATATATATATATATATATATATATATATATATATATATATATATATATATATATATATGTATATATGTATACACATATGTAAATATATGTTTTTGTATATTGTTATTTATATATTTATAAATGTTAAACATATATATTTAAATGAATAAAATGCTAAATATTTCAGCACATGACTTTCTCAGTACTTGATATTTTTACAACATAACATAAAAGTATATGGCATTTGACATTTTAAAAGTCTTAAGTCCCCCCTGAACATGAGAAAATCCTCGTTATTCGATGCTGTAGCGCACATATTCCCTAGTTACTGGAGGAAAATAGGGAGTACCAATATGGCGGCTGGTGGCTTCAAAGCGACTCGTTCAAACAGACGGTGATTAGCACTCCAGTGTATAATAGAGCTCAGTGGGATCTGCAGCAGGACAGCAATGTTGTTGTTTTTTTTCTTTTCTTTCTCCCTTTGAAGATGTTCAAATAAAAAGACATAAAGTGCCAATAAATGCAAACATTACGATATAATTTCAACAGTTTAATATGTAATTGTCGGGGTTTGAGGCGCAGAAGCATGCTGAAAATAATATTATTTTAACGAAACCAACTCATGAAATAACACAACGTAGGAACAGGGAAGGAAAACAGACGATGCACCAACAAAAGAACAAAACCCGGAACTTAAATTCAACTGGGAATCAACAGAAATTGCTCAACACAGGTCAGTGGGATTAACTAATTAACACAAACATCCAAGCATCATGACAGTAATAAAGTTATTTAATCGAGTATTTAGCTCCAAAACTGGTTGGTCGGGATCTAGAAATGATGTTTTTAACAACAATAAAAGAATACTGAAACAAAATAGCTGCCGTCTTTGTCCAATAATCCATTTCTGGCTTTTGCCCTTTTATAGACACTAAAAAAAAACACATCAGTTTCTGCTTTGCACATAAACCCCCATCCTGGACTCAGGGGAGAGACGACAGTGTTGTCGCTCCACCTTGCCAGCTCCTTGTTATGTAAAGATGTCGGCTTCACTTCCTCCGCTGTTGGCTGAGAGCCACATCACTTTTTAACCTCCGACTCTTACAGCGTGGAAAAAGACGCCAAATTCTTCCCCGTGGAACCAGGGAGGGTATCAGTGTTCTCATCTGACTCGCTGCCGGAAAGAAAATAGGTGTATTTTTTTTAAAATGTCAGCCGTTTCCTTTCACACACCGATCAAGGCCAATTACCTTCTTGTTAATTTAGAGTTAGGGCATATACGGAGAGTAGTCCAGTTGTTTACATGTATGTAAGACCTGGGAACCTTAGCGGATGAAATACAAGGCAAACAAACATCCATCTCGTGCCCTGTTGGTTCTGGAAAGCTTCCAGATGGACTTAGGTGTATACTGTGTGTGTGTGTGTGCAACAGGAGAGACCTTGGCAGACGACAGGTTTTAAACTCTCACCCGCGATTATCACGAGAAAGCATCAGGAGGGGGACGCTTCCATCCTGAAGCAGCACCCAAGAGATTGAAGTCCAAAATCCGGCGGCATTGTTTACTGCAGCGCTGAAACGTGCGTGTGCTTCTGTTCCAGTGAACACAGGTTTGGGAGGACGCCAACCCCGTCCAGTTTTAAATTTAACCGAGGACTGCATGGCTCAGCCCTCTCAGTGGCAGGGAAGTCAGCTTGTTGATGTTGGAGGCTCTGGGAACGAGGAGGGACGAGGCCGGACACACCACTACAAGCTGCTTCAACGTCATTTTTGATGCTTTAGTGGCCGACCTGCAGCTCAGTTTGGAGGGAAGCAGTTTAACGTCGCTTGGTCCTGACAGGACGGCTGTTCTGGTGGTGGAACCTGTCCTAATAGACACTGATACGCATGACCAGGCGGGTAAAGAATCACAAGTCTTGCTGTGATTCTTTCATTTAATTTAACACTGAGTCCAAATTTTTCTGACCATGCACAAGAAACCACAAACTATACTACTATCCTTTTCTAACTAATTGGATTTATTCAACCTTTATTTCTCTTTTCCTGAGGGAAACCTGCTGAAGAAGGCTGATCCGATCTGTATAATCTGATTGAGTTTGACTTTGTAAAGTGCCTTGAGATGACATGTATCACGAATTGGCGCTATATAAATAAAACTGAATTGAATTGAAATCGGTCGAGGCAGATGACCGTTCATACTGAGCCTGGTTCTGGTTCTGCCGGAGGTTTTCCTTCCCGTTAATGGAGTGAATGCTGCTTGGAGAGACTTTGATGCAATCAACTGGTTTCCTTATATAGGACATTTTTGACCAATCTGTATAATATGATTGAACTTGACTTTGTAAAGTGCCTTGAGGTGACATGTTTCATGAATTGCCGCTATATAAATAAAATTGAATTGAATTGAAAAGCAGGCACACCATTAGAAATAACAGGCTAGAAGTTGGACATTGACGTCAACATAGAAGAATAAAATGAAACAAGCAAACAGGTAAAAGGCCCAGTTTACGAACTGCAGTTTCAAATCAAATTTATACCAATAAAGGTTAGATTAAATTCAGGAAAGTCTGAGATTATAATGCCAACAGGTCAAAAGAACTGGTTTTAAAAAGCCCAGCCGATCGCAAACAGTCACCTTCGTCTGAGCAAGCAAGTGGCGACAGTTGAAAGGAAAAACTCCCTTTTAACATGAAGAAATCTCCAAAAGAACCTGTTTGAGTGAAGTTGGCCATTTCCCTAAAATGGTTTGGTGTTTCAGACAGAAAACATACTGGAAGAAAATCTGAGTACACTGAGTTAAGGATTTATTTTTCTAGACACATTTGGAGCCCCTTATGGGTCCTTGTTGAACATCGTTGAACTTACCAGACTCCACATGCAAGTAAATTTTCCATTTGGCGAGTAAATATCAGAGCTAGCTGCCATATGGCGAATAAATGTTTGTACCAAATAAATTGTGTTTTTCGGTCATCATTTGGGCGGATGCTTCTTAATGTTCCTCTGCTTTCAGGTGGTATAACAACAAACGCGCATGTCCACAAACACTCTCACATGTGACGTGAGAACGACGGTAACTACGTCGTGTCCGTTTGCTAACAGCTAGCCTTTAGCTCAGGCTAATTACGTAGCGGGATTATGTGGAGATATTTAGCAGTAGTCGGTCAGAATTAATACTTTTGACCGGTAAAAAAATATGCTTGGCAGGTTGACTTTTTACATCTACCTTCCGACTTGGCCGGTGAATTGGGAAGTTCATTTTGGACACTGCCTGCCGGACGATGCCCGTCCCTTTGTGACCACTATTTACCATCTAGTGGCTTCCTACTGCAGGATAATTCAGATAATACACCATGTTGCAAAATTCAAGTGATCTTAAACTGGTTTCAGTAAATTCAGTGTTCTCAACGGACCTCCATGGTCACCAGGTCTCAGTCCAACAGAGCATCTATTGGATGTGGTGGAACAGGAGAATTGGATCCTTGATGTACGGCCAATACATCTGCAGCAATTTTGTGATCCTTTCACATCAATATAGAGCAAAGTTTCTGAAAAATCCCTTCAACATCTTTTTTAATATATGCCATAAACAACCAAAGAAGGCGGTCAAACCTGATACCAGCAAGGTGGACCTAAAAGTGTCTGGTGAGTGCATACTGAGGGCTGGGATTGCAAGACCCAGTGTGAGACTGAAAGAGAAAATTATCAAATGCATGAAGGACCAAACTCAGGTGGCAACATTAGGTAGAGGGAAATGGATGCCTAAACAATACAAAACAAAATATGAGCGCTAAGGTAAACGTATAAACAGACATATAGAGACCATGAACCTTGACATTTAGCACTGTAGAGAGTTTGAACTTTATAAATAGTGAAAATAAAAAATAAATAAATGCTGTTTTAACCAAAGCAAGTTTCAAGTACTACCATTACTGGCCTCTCTTTTTTGTGCCGTCTGCAGTGATGAATGTGCAAAACAATATTATTTTACACAATAGGAGAAGTTTAACTCACAAAAATGTTGCCTCAAGTCACTTTAGAAAAAAAAATTATTTGGATTATACAGACACATTCCAAGTCAAATACATGCTTTTCCAACTGAGCCTAGTTATCCAACAATGCAGTTGGTTAAAAGTTTTCTATCAAATAAAATCCAGCAGGTTGCATCGAGTGATTGACTGGCGGCGTTTACTCCTGCTGGATGATCATGGAGCCACAGTGGACAGTCGCTGGGATTGCAGGCCGAGCATGCATGAAGCGACAGTGAAGAGGAAAACCTCCAGCAGAACCAGAACCAGGCTCCGTGTGAACGCTCATCTGCCTCGACCCACTGGAGGTTTAAGGAAGACAGAGCAGAGACACAGAAAGCACAGATTGCACACATTGACCCAGGAGTACTTTCTATGTTAGAGAAAAGTGGCGTAGTGGCTTCACCTAGGATAGAGACAGGGCTAAACACTGAAAGACAGGACAGGGTGTATCATATAAAGAAGAACCGGAAGTTGTTGACTGCAGCAGCTCAGCCGATTCCCCCCTCCAGGACTCTGTCACAGACATACTGATTACAAGGCCAGGTGCAAGCTACTATGAAGATAAAAAAAATAGAAAGAGAGCTTAAAGCTAAAAGTTGAAATAACAGCAAATAATGCATAATTGGGGAGTAGTAGGAGAATGTAGCAGAGTTAGATCATTATGTCCGCCAGCAGCATAACTACAGAGAAAGCTCAGGATAACCTAAGCCATTCTAGCTATGAGTCGCAGGGTAATAATTAAAATTATTAAATTGTCAAGATACAACCAAAACGATTAAATCTCTGCTACTTCAGCCTTTTACCTGCTTGATATAAAAAAAAGGAGTATTTGTTGATTGGATTGCTGGAATTAAGCTCTTCAACTGATGTTCAATGCATTTGGTTTCTCAAGACAGATTTTAGTGTCAACAGTTTTTTCAGGTTTGTTTGACATTAAAGATCAAAAAAATAAAAAGTAATTTTCTGCAGAAACACCCATGCGCTCATCCTCTGGCGTTGTTTTCTGGAATGTCGAAGCTCAAATAAACAAGAGGAAAACAAAACGGCACAACCACAAGCGTCACATTCTCATAAAAAGCTCAAACGTCTGTCTCTAAAGCCAAATGTTTACAACCAGTGCATCAGTATGTCAGCAGGATCCTCCCAAATACTATTCGCTTGAATCATGAGGATCACAGCAGACGGAGAGATGGTTCATCAGGCAGAGCGACTGCTTCAGCCTCGACAGGAAAAGTACCACCGTCGTTTGTTTAGAAATGATCCGTGAAGGACAAGGAATGGGACCAGTATGGGGGGTGGGGGTTGGAAAGAATGTGTTTTCCTGATTCTAAGGGGGGGGGTCATCAACTACAGTAACCTTTGAGCAAGCAGAGGAGACAGGAAAGAAAGGAGGAAATACAGAACAAGCCACAGAAGGAAAGAAAAGTTAAAAAAGGAAAAGAGGAAAGGAGGAGCCCAGGATGAGAGACGCAGTGGCTGGAATAACAGAACGGGTGTTTATTCGTCTCTTTGTGAAGAAATCCGTCTGCCTACACTTTCTGGTTCTGACTCTTTAATGACTCGTTAATTCAGGTTTTAGGGTTTAATGTGATCTGAGCTCATAGCTGCAATCAAACAATCATTCTTGATCAGTTCAAAGGAAAACCGTGCGCCAGCGCTCTGCTCCTCCAGGCAGAGGGACCAAACATCTGAGTTCATCTCAAGAGGACTTCTGGGAACTGTAGTTGACGGGACTCTTAAGCGGCAGAAAGAAAACACGCCCCGTTTCATTTCACCACAACACCCACACACAGCTCCATATGTGAGCTATTACTCTGCCACAAACCTGTTATGTCTATCTAATTTCAGCCTGGCATTTGTTGTGTTTAAAGTGGCATAAAAAAGCATTTTCCATCCTACAGATTTCTTCTGGTTTTGCTTTTTTTCTTCTTCTTCTCACAGTTAAATGTTTCTTATCATCAAAGAAATGTTCACATCAGAAAAAGATAACCAGAGTAAACATGATATACAGTTTTTATGTTATTTATAAGGAGAACAAACCCACCTCGCGTTATGTGAAAAAGGAATCAGAAGAGGAATCAAGAATTAAGTGGGACCAAGCACATCTTTTATCTTTTTTTTGGTGAAATTGTTTAAATAACAACATAAAGTGGGCTGAAAGATCTCAGAAAGTAACCACTGGTCTACAACTTGCAGTTCTTGAAGAACAAGTAGCTATTGGATAAAGAACCAAGCATTTTTTAAATTATAGATATGATACCAAATGCAGATCTTAGCAGTTTTTCAGTTTTCTGTGGAATATTTGCATGAATTTCCCCCAACACAATGACACTAAAAGTCTCTAATATTGTTTCTGATTTATTATTTTTGTCATTAGGCTGGAAAACATTAACTTGATTTGATTATTTATTTCAAACAAAAGAAAGAAAATTCATAAATAAAAAGCATGTGTTTGTTGTTCTACATAATTTTCCATAAACACCGCATAGGAGAAAATGTATCCATCACCTTTTTGCCAAAGGTTTATTTTTTTCTTTATTCTAAAAGCTAAAAGTAGAAATAAAATGGTTGTCTTTTAAAATGACCAAAAATCATAACATTTCCTTTTTGGATAAATAGGTTTCATTTTGCTGGAATAAGGGCAAAAATTACTCTTGGTACTGAAAAGGCTGCAGACCCCTGACCCAAACTAATAAAAACCAGGAACAGATGAGAAACCAAGTAATTGGCATCTATCAGTCTTGAAAAGGTTACAGAGCTATTAGTCATTAGAAGTCATGTTTAAGAAATCTAAAATACCCAAAGCATCAAAAGGTTCTCACCTGCTAGGTGAGAATCTGTAACACCACCAACCCAGCAGCGCTTACTGGTTACTTTTTTTCAATTCAAATTTATTTATATAGCACCAATTAACATCATATCATCTCAAGACTCTTTCCAAAGTCAGACTCCATCAGATCCTCCAGGTTGGTCAGAAAGTTTCCTCTCTAAGGAAACCCAGCAGGTTGCATCAAGTCTCTCCAAGCAGCATTCACTCCTCCTGAAAGAGCGTAGAGCCACAGTGGACAGTCGTCTGCATTGTTGATGGCTTTGCAGCAATCCCTCATACTGAGCATGCATGAAGCGACAGTGGAGAGGAAAACTCCCCTTTAACAGGGAGGAGAACCTCCAGCAGAACCAGAACCAGGCTCAGTGTGAACGCTCATCTGCCTCGACCCACTGGGGCTTAGAGAAGACAGAGCAGAGACACAGAAAGCACAGAAGCTCACATTGACCCAGGAGTACTTTCTATGTTAGATGGTAATAGAGGATGATCTGCCTCCCCTGATGATGTCACAGCTAACAGAACGCCAGACCAGGTGTACCTTCTATGAGGAGAAAATGACAGAGAACAAAAAGTTAAAAGCTGAAATAACAACAATGCAAATTGGAGAGCAGTAGGAGAACTCAGCAGAGTGAGAGAAATAGACCCTGATGTCCTCCAGCAGCCTAAGCCTATAGCAGCATAACTATAGAGATAGCTCAGGGTAACATGAGCCACTCTAACTATAAGCTTTGTCAAAAAGGAAAGTTTTAAGACTAGTCTTAAAAGTAGACGGGGTGTCTGCCTCACGGACCAAAACTGGGAGTTGGTTCCACAGGAGAGGAGCCTGATAGCTAAAGGATCTGCCTCCCATTCTACTTTTAGAGACTCTAGGAACCACCAGCAGACCTGCAGTCTGAGAGTGAAGTGCTCTGTTAGGAACATACGGGGTAATCAGAGCTCTGATATATGATGGAGCTTGATTATTAAGGGCTTTATACGTTAGAAGGAGAATTTTTAATTATATTCTTGATTTAAAGGGAAGCCAGCCCTTTTGTTTTGAAGGTTACATCAAAAGGATTGTTTGGAATGTCCTAGTCAAAGTCTGGACTTAAATCTAATTGAGATGCTGTAGTTGGACCTTGAATGAGCAGTTCATGCTGGAAAACCCCACAAAGTGGCTTAGTTAAAACAATTCTGCAAAGACAAGTCGGCCCAAATTCCTCCACAGTGATATAAAAAAAACAGAGTCAGTTGTCACAAATGCAATTACTTGAATTTTCTTTGTCTGTTATATTTTGTTTGATGATCTGAAACAGAAGAAATGTGCAAAGAAGCAAAACTTTCACAACTCTCTTAGCCAGAGGAAAAAAAACAATGAACACAACCGGATTCACTGACTTTTTTTTTTTACAAAATGTTAATAAATAATAGAAACAGTTTTTCTGGCCGGCAGCGGTTGGTTTAAAAGTTGCAAACTCCAGGCTTTGTGACACACTCATGAAACAAATGACCTCAGCCACACAGTCACCGTGGATGCAGCAGCCGACCACCAGGACGCAGACACTGAGCCCTCTGTTGCAGATCTACAGGAACACGTCCACACGCACCACAAGCATGTGGACGCCACAAAAGGGCCGTGTCACATGTTGAGCAGATACATACCAGCACACTGATGTCAGTTTGCTCGCCTATTCAACAGAAACGCCGCGGCTGAAGGCCACGGCGAGCACAGTCCGCTCTTTTCTTCTTCATAATCATTTGTTTTCTGGGTCTCCTGACGTCAGGAGGATCCGTGTTGAACGCGCCACACGTGAAGCACGAAGCGCAGCCTGGGTGAAGTCATTGCTTTGCTTTTCCTACACACACACACACACACACATATATGAGTCCAGATAGTGTGAGGAACCAGGGGGAGAAAAGTCAGTGTTTTCCCCCTAGATTTCAAGTGCTGAATATTTCTTCGGCACCTTTATCTCACGAAAGATAAAACGTGGTTAAAAATGTGAAAATAATGTTCCTGGAACATTTTTCAGCAGCGGACTCTCCTCTAATCTTTAATAAACATCTTGTTCAGTAGTTCGCTGGGCTTTCTGGAGCTCCTTTAAACAACCTGTTATGGACTTTCGCTCATTTCGTTCCACTTTATGTAACAGATCATGTTTACAAGTTGTACAAAAAGTGCGTAAAATACGAGGAAAGTCCCCATAGATCTTATTTGTAACCGTCTATTTGCTGAGCTATTACTAATCTATTGGCTCATCCCTGGAGTTTAGGAGCCCTCAAAGGGAATTACAGAAAAGCCAAGAGTCGTTATTTTCCTCTGTCACCACATTTTTACTCAGAACAAGGGATTGTTGCAAAGTCAATGCAACCAACTGTCCACTTTTGCCACATGTTCACAAAGTCAGTGCAATCTACCGTCCATTGTTGCCACCTGCTTGGTTAGTAAAAGACATTGCTGCAAGGCCATGCAATCAACCATCCACTGTTGTCACATGCTAGCTCAATAACAGAGATTGCTGCAAAGTCAAAGCAATCAACCATCCACTGCTGTCATATGATTGCTCTGCAAAGGGATTGCTGTAACGATAATTCAATAAATTTCAACAGCCACATGCTTGTTCCGTAGAGATTGCTGCAAGGTCAGTGTAATTAACCAGCTGCTGCTGCCACATACTTAATCAATAAGAGGGGTTGCTGTAAGTATAATCCAATCAACCGTCCAATGTTGCCACATGCTTGCTCAGTGAGAGGGATTGCTGTAAAGGCTATGCAATCAACCATCCACTGTTGCTACATGCTTGCTCATGAAGAGGGATTGGTGTAAATATAATTCAATCAAACATCCACTGTTGCTACATTCTTACTGAGTAAGAGGTATTGCCGCAAAGTCAATGCAATGAGCCATCTGCTGTTGCCATATGCTAACTCTGTAAAGGGATTGCTGCAAAGTCAAAGCAATCAACCATCTATTGTTGCCACATGCTTGCTTAAGAAGAGGGATTACTGTAAAGATAATTCAACCAACCGCCCACTTTGCCACATGCTTGCCGAGTAAGAGGTATTGCTGCAAGGTCAATGCATTGTGCCATCCGCTGTTGCCATATGCTTACTCAATAAGAGAGATTGTTGCAAAGATAATATCTATGGACAATCAACCACTGTAGCTGGCTTGCTCAGATTAAGGGTAATCAATTTTTGTTGAAATATCATTGACGTAATGCAACAGGACTGAATTAATTAATGTATATAAACTGAATCTGTTTTGTAAAGTGTCTTGAGACAATGTTTGTTTCAATTACTTAATTAACTGGAACTGAAAGGTAAACGAGTTTCATAGAGATGGAAAAGAGTGGATGGAGGAGAACGACCAGAGGACAGCTGCACGAGTAAAAAGGCAAAGTTTCCGAGAGGGCAGTGAGAGCTGCTGTGATTCATGCTTTGGATTGGCGGCAATAAGCCAAAAGACAGGAGGCAGGGTGAGATTTTCCTGCAGGACTAACCAAAACTGATTATAAATGAGTACATCAGATGGGCAGCTGAGGTAGGAGACAAAAAGGCGTGGCTGAGAAGGTTTGGACCTGTGCAGAACAGAGGTGCATCATTAGATATTATAGAGTGATCCGGTCCAAGACGTGAAACACATTAAAAGATTCACTACATACAAAATTACATTTCAAGTGTTTGTTTCAGCTTATTGCTGTCTTACAGCCAGTGATGAAGCCTAAAATGTCTGAGAAAAGTAGATCAAACTAATGAAAAAGTGTATTTAGCACATATTCACGTGTTGTACAGTTTGTGGCCTAAATACTTGGTTGGGGCTCCTTTAGCATGAATTACTGCATTAGTGCGGTGGGGCATGGAGGGGTTCTGCCGAGGGAAGCAAAGTATGGTACAACACCAGCGGCCAACGAGACGCCCAAAATCATCAATGACTGTGAAAACTTCTCACTGGACCACAATCACCTTGGATTCTATGTCTTCAGGACTCTGGGGCCCAGAACGGTCCAGTTCTTCTTCTCAGTTCAGGCTAGGAACATCTGATCACCAACCTTTTTGACTCTGGGAGCGAATTCGTTAGTACTGTGTGATACGAAGGGCTACCTTTGAACCAGAAGAATTAGAGCTCACCTTAACTTTATGCAATATAAACATGTTTTTAATGTTTTCGGCATATTAAATCTATGTAAATACAAGTATGATTAAAAAGGAAGAGCAACTGAATGAAATTACATTTTACATGCAGCTCACTGGAGGGTTGTGCTATTTTTTGAACGGTGACCCTGGCTCAGAAGGTTTGGTTACCTCTGTTGAGTCTGCGCCTTTCTATTTTTTATTTCCACTCAACTTTCCACTAATATGCTTGGATAATAATGGCCAGCTCCTTTTAGCATTTCGGTTGTGTAGATTATAACATCAACATAACATTTATGCATTAAAAGCTCCTTCTCTTTTGGTTTTTACGTAATATTTTTCACTCCATTAGTGAGTTACAGCCGAGGACACAGGGGCCTTAGTGTCAGAGTCTTTAATTCTGTTGAGTCCCGTGTGAAGCTCCGCGGAGTGTGGGAACATTTTCTCACGTTGAGCTGAAAACCCCACGGTAACAAGGCCAACAGACACAAACAAGCAGAGACACAACACGTCCTGAGAGTGGAGTCTGAAGGTCCAGCCGAGGCATCAACATGCCCCCCCGCTCCTCAGGGACGGACGCTGGCCTGCAGAAAGCTGCAGCCCGTCACGCCTCCGGTCTCAGCTGAAGTCATCCTTTAAGAGGATCAGATCTAAATATACACACCACCACCGAGTCCAGGCAGCCTCCCTGATACGTCTTATTTGTAACCGCCTATTTGCTAAGCTATTGCTAATCTATTGGCTCATCCCTGGAGTTTAGCAGCCCTCTGCAACAAACGAAGAAGAAACAGCCAGGGACTGGACTTAAAATGATAAACAAAGCAGCGAAAGTCAAACGGCGTTTCAGAAAAGCCCGGAGTTGTTACTTTCCTCTGTCACCACATGCTTACTCAGTACGAGGGATTGCTGCAAAGTCAATGCAACCAACTGTCCACTTTTGCCACATGTTCACAGTCAGTGCAATCTACCGTCCATTGTTGCCACCTGCTTGGTTAGTAAAAGACATTGCTGCAAGGCCATGCAATCAACTATCCACTGTTGCCACATGCTAACTCAATAACAGAGATTGCTGCAAAATCAAAGCAATAAACCACCTACTGCTGTCAAATGATTGCTCTGCAAAAGGGATTGCTGTAAAGATAATTCAATAAATTTGAGATTGCTGCAAGGTCAGTGTAATTGACCAGCCACTGCTGCCACATACTTGGTCAATAAGAGGGGTTGCTGTAAATATAATCCAATCAACCATCCAATGTTGCCACATGCTTGCTCAGTGAGAGGCATTGCTGTAAAGTCTATGCAATCAACCATCCACTGTTGCTACATGCTTGCTTAAGGATTACTGTAAATATAATTTAATTAAACATCCACTGTTGCCACATGCTTACTCAGTACGAGGGATTGCTGCAAAGTCAATGCAACCAACTGTCCACTTTTGCCACATGTTCACAGTCAGTGCAATCTACCGTCCATTGTTGCCACCTGCTTGGTTAGTAAAAGACATTGCTGCAAGGCCATGCAATCAACTATCCACTGTTGCCACATGCTAACTCAATAACAGAGATTGCTGCAAAATCAAAGCAATAAACCACCTACTGCTGTCAAATGATTGCTCTGCAAAAGGGATTGCTGTAAAGATAATTCAATAAATTTGAGATTGCTGCAAGGTCAGTGTAATTGACCAGCCACTGCTGCCACATACTTGGTCAATAAGAGGGGTTGCTGTAAATATAATCCAATCAACCATCCAATGTTGCCACATGCTTGCTCAGTGAGAGGCATTGCTGTAAAGTCTATGCAATCAACCATCCACTGTTGCTACATGCTTGCTTAAGGATTACTGTAAATATAATTTAATTAAACATCCACTGTTGCCACATGCTTACTCAGTACGAGGGATTGCTGCAAAGTCAAAGCAACCAACCAGCTACAGTTGTCATGATTGTTCTGTAACAGAGATTGCTGTAAAGATAATTCAATGTCACTGCCACATGGTTGTTCAGTAGGGATTGCTGCAAGATCAGTGCACTTAACCAGCCACTGCTGCCACATAAGAGATCGATACGAGGGATTGCTGTAAATTTAATTCAACCAACTATCCAATGTTGCCACATGCTTAAGGATTGCTGTAAATATAATTCAACCACTACATGCCTACTCAGTACGAGGGATTGCTGCAAAGTCAAAGCAACCAACCGGCTACAGTTGTCATATGATTGTTCTGTAAGAGATTGCTGTAAAGATAATTCAATGTCACTGCCACATAGTTGCTCAGTAGGGATTGCTGCAAGATCAGTGCACTTAACCAGCCACTGCTGCCACATAAGAGATCGATACGAGGGATTGCTGTAAATTTAATTCAACCAACCATCCAATGTTGCCACATGCTTGCTCAGTGAGGCATTGCTGTAAAGTCTATGCAATTAACCACCCACTGTTGTTACATGCTTGCTTAAGAAGGATTGCTGTAAATATAATTTAATCAAACATCCACTGTTGCTACATGCTTACTCAGTACGAGGGATTGCTGCAAAGTCAAAGCAACCAACCAGCTACAGTTGTCATGATTGTTCAGATAATTCAATGTCACAGCCACATGGTTGCTCAGTAGGGATTGCTGCAAGATCAGTGCACTTAACCAGCCACTGCTGCCACATAAGAGGTCAATACAAGGGATTGCTGTAAATTTAATTCAACCCAACTATCCAATGTTGCCACATGCTTAAGCATTGCTGTAAATATAATTCAACCAGACATCCACTGTTGCTGAACGCGCACCTGAAGCAGATTAGTGAGGACGAGGTTTCAGGGAAACCACCAGAGTGGGTCATCAGACGCCTTTACGACAAAAATCACCAGACACTTTTAGTTGCTGCACCTTCACATTTATTGAAGGTCCGTAATAAATCGTGAAGCCTGATTTTCCCCTTTATCTGCAGTAGCAGTACCTCAAAGAAGTGGTAAAACGGCAGAGGTGCTGAAGTGGGGCGGGCCGCGCCTGACCAACCGCCAGCCGGGCCCGACAGGAAGCCTTTGAGGTCCAGGATGAATGGCGTCCCTTCCTGGAGCCAGCGCCGCAGGATGGGAGGGGAGCAGGAAGCGGGTCGTCAGGCGGATCTCGGTGGTTCTGATCCAAATCCGGAGAAACACAGAACCGATCGGTGGCTTCACAGGCATCAATGCAAAGGACCAAAGTCAGAGAACTGTTCAATGATCTCTAATTCTATGGAGCCAAATTGGGGTCAAAAGTTTTGTTACCGTGAAATTATTTTTTTTTTTTAGTTGAATTGAAGTTTTGTTTTTCAAATGAAAATTTTTGGCCCCAATTTAGCTCCATATTTTCACTTCAAAACTGAGGCGCATGAAAAAAAAAAAAAAAAAAAAAAAAGAGGACAGCAGTTTGTTTTACTTCCAATGACGTCATCAGAGAAAAGTTTTATTATGATTTTAGGCATTCATACATAAACACGTCAGACGAATCAGCTGAGGTAATAAAAATACAGAAAATAGAGTTTTAACCTTCGGATCACATACAGACTTTATTTAAATACTTACAACCTGGACTAAAGTGTACAGTTAGAAAACTCAACCCCCCTTCCCCCCCCCTCCCCGATGGTGTTAAAGATTCTGCTCAAACTTACAAAGTGAGAAAGAAAATGTGAAAAAAAAAATTTACAAAATAAAGAAAGTAAAAAAACAACAATAAATTCGACAAAAAATGTTGATGGACAATCTCAGCAGCTGCTCTGCCTGCATCCACCGAGGTTTTGATTCAGTCCGACAGCCAAGTCTAATCCCCAGAGCATTAAAAAAAACCCAAAGAAATAAGTTACAATGATTTAACATTTGTACACAAAACCACCGTTAGCCATCCTGGAAGCTGTTTTCTGATCCTTTCCCTCCGTGTGTTTGAGCTCTGAAACGGAGACGAGAGCTTCCCTCCCGCCGCTGCGGAGGAAGATATCTTTCCCTGAACCCAACAAGCTGGAGTCAAACCAGAGCGAATGATGAGCCAAACACAAATAAACACAAAAGCTGGTGTTTTTGTTTTTTTCTTTCTCTTTAGTCAGGAATATTTTCCGTCTTTACAACCAGTAAGAACAAAAATACGGCAGATCAAAGCAAAGGTTTTCGCGGGACCGATCCGATGACGGGAGAACATTTTCAGCTGGACCTCAGACGACACGAGCCGACAGCGCCAAGAAGTATAAAAATAAATACTAAAAAATAATTCAGGCCGGTTATAGATCTATATTTAGATAATTTCGTCTCTTTCTCCAGAAAACGTAAAAAGTGTTTAAATATTTTGCCTCGAAACAGGAAGAGAGAGAGTAAGAGAGAGTGAGAGAGAGAGAGAAAAGAAAATTACTCCAAAGTGAGACACATTTTTGGTGCCGACAGTCGGACTTGTTCCCAGAACATCGACCACAAACAGAGCAGCAGAACCAAAACGTGGGCGTAAAGCTAATATGTTGCTTTCTGAGACAAGAGAAAACATTTTTTTATACATCAATAAGTTTAAAATAGAAATCTAACTTTTCCCGTCCACACAGGGGATCTCAGTCCAGACCCGGTGCCTCGGTGCGGCGGCCGGATGTTCGGGTCCGACCGGCCGGTCTCCACCGGGCCGACCCCTTCAGCGTCCAGTTAAAAACGTGCGGCCCTCCTGATTGGCTCTCCGTTTCCACGGCGTCACTGGCAGAAGGGCGACGCCGTCGGGTCGAAGCCCTTGAACACGTCCTTCAGCGAGGCGTTGTCCAGCTCGGCGGCGGACGGCTCCGCCTGCGCCGGGCTGCTGCCTCCGAACGGGCTGCTGGTGCCGCCGGCTTTGGCCGCCTGTTTGACGACCCCGAACAGGGAGGACACCGGCAGGTTGTGGACCCCCGCGGGCGCCTGGTCGCCGGCGGGAGCGCCCGGGGTTCCGCCGGCGACGGCAGGCGCGGTCTGGGCGGTGGCGTTGGGCGAGGGAGCGGGTTTGGGTCGGGGCCGGTTATAGCTGTTGTACCGGTCGGTGCCTTGCTCTCCGCTCTTCTCCGGCTCCGGCTGGTCCAGAGCAGACTTACGCACAAACAGCGGCTCCTTGGATTTATTGGGCTTATTGGCCGCGGGGTCGCCGGGTTTGGACTCGGCGCTGGCCGCGTTGGGGGAGCTGCTGGAGCCGCTGCCGGTACCGGGGCTCCCCGGTTTGTTAGTCCGTGGGTCATAGAGGCTGATGCTGCTCAGCACGCTGGCGCCCCCTGGTGCTCCTGCGCTCACGCTGCGGCCTGCGCCCCCCGAGGAGAGCAGCCGGGGGTCGTAGGGGGCGATGGTTGGGGGGGAGGGACACGACGGAGGCGCTGGAGCCGCAGCAGGAACCGGAACCGAGGGAGGCGGCTCAGACGGCTGCTTCAGCGCCGATTTCTGCGGCTGCAGGCGGGGGTCGGACGGCGCCTTGCGAACGCGCGGGTCCACGGGCTTCTCTGCCGGGGGGGCGGCCGCGGGGGGAGCTTGGCCGAGCAGCGACAGGGGAGGAGGGGGCGTGGCCACGTGAGGAGGGGAGGAGGTCTGGGACGGGATGGAGTTAACGGTCTTCAGGATACGAGACAGCAGCTCAAAGTCCGGGAGGGAGGAGGAGGAGGAGGACGCCGGGGGGTCCAGGGAGGGAGGGGGCTGCGCGGAGGGGGGCGGCGACGGGCGCAGAGGCGGCGCCCTGCTGAGACGTGGATCCAGGGAGGGCACAGGAGGGATGCCAGGTGGGAGGGGCAGGGGGTCCTGCTTGGGAACGGGCAGCGGCAGCAGGTCCTCGGGGGACCAGGTGACGGTCTTGGAGAAGGCGGGCATGTGCAGCACGATGTCCTTCTTGATGTGGCTGAACTGCTGCAGCTGCGAGCGGGGGTCCCTCAGGGCCATCCCCATCAGCGGGTCCAGGGGGATCGGCACGGGCTTGTCCCGCAGCACCCGCTCCGTCTCCTCCTCCTCTGCCGCTGGAGCGGTGAGCGGCGGGGGCTTGTAGACCATGGCGGGGTCTGGCTTGGCAGCGGGCGAGTGCGAGGCGGACCCCGCGGCGGCGGCGGCGGCTAGCCTGGCTAACCTCGGGTCTGTGGGGGGCCCCAAGGACGGCGGCGGCGTGGGCGGAGCGCCATCAGACGTGTGGAGGGACTCCGCCACGCGGGCCAGGCGGGGGTCTCGGGCCAGGCGGGGGTCTGCCGGGCGAGCGGGAGCCGGAGACGCCTTCTGGAGACGAGAGTCGCCCGGAGCGCCGTCGGGTTTCTGAGGCGCCTGGGTCTGCTGGCGGAGTGTCTTCAAGATGGAGGTGACGCTGCTGCCGCCGTCCTCATCCTCACTGGAGTACCAGTTCCCTGAGTCGCCTGGAAGACGGAAAGGAATCGTGTTAAAAGCTCAGTCAACAAAATAAAAAAAACATTTAGGTTTTATAAAAATACCTTCGATGTTTTTCGTCTTCTCTGCTCCTCCCTCGGCCATCCTGCGAGCTCGCTCCTCCTCCTCCTGCTGCTTCTGCTGGATCCTCATGAAGAGCACGCGCTGAGCAGGAGGCAGAAAGTCCGGCACGGAGAGCCCCCCCTGAGGAGCGGCCGTGGCCCCGTTAGCGGGACCCTCTCTGTTCCCGGGGCCACCTCGGTCCTCCATGCCAGGGAAGCTCTGGAACCGGTCACCTGCGGGGAGACGAAGACGTCAGTTTAGAAGCTGAGGTCCGTCCTCAGGTCCTCGCCGTGTCAGTGAGCCTTCCTCACCCTCCTGCACGCCCTCCATCCCTTCCTGCTGGTCGTAGAACTCGTTGTAGAAGTTTCCTCCGCCCTGGGGAGGTCCTGCCCCTCCGTGAGGAGGACCGTCTCCGCATCCAAACCCCCCCATCATGGGGGCTCCGCCGGGCCCCATGTTCTGCGACTCCGGGGACATCATGCCGGCAGGCCCTGGGAAGCGGGGCGGAGCGGCCCCCGGGGGGCCCTGGGGTCCGGGAGGTGCAGTCTGAGCCTGACCGCTACTGGGGGCCTGACTTCTGAGACAAAGGGGGAAAGTGGGATTCCACAAAAATTAAAAATAAGACATGATTCTGTTTGTTTTGAATCGTTCAGTGGTAAAGAACAAAAGCAGCTGTTGTGTCTGACTGAATGTTTCTGTAATAAATTTCTGGTTTTAAATGTCGAGACCAGAGACTAAACTGGACTCCTGGTAGCAGCTATGGATGGACGATATAGAAAATAAGCAGATTGATATATAGAAATCATATTGATCGATATTCATAATTATCAACAAATTCAAAACGCATATTTTAAGTGCAGCCCTGGGCATTTAGTGATGTTTATTCAACCAACTTTTACTAAAACTACAAGTTTTTTAAAAAGAAAAAAGAACTCTTTGAAGGGGGCGGAGCTTGGTCCCCAGGGCCTGCGCTGTGATTGGTTGGTAGGATGTAATGATGTAATATTAACCTACATGAGCATTTTGGACAGAGGTGGAAGATATAATTGAAAAAAATTATCTTAAAGCAAGTTTCACTGGATCCTAAATTGTTCCTGTTAGCTTTATATGCCGGGGGAACATAACTTCAGTAAATCAGAACGTACTTCTATAGATATAAGCTTGTTAGTTGCAAAAAGATTTGTTGCTAGCGCCACGCAGTGGTAAAAACAGATGTTGTCTAATTTGCCGCTAAAAAGAATAACATATATTAGGAAATCCAAACGGTATCTTTTCGAGAGGATTTAGGGACCTTTCATTAATTTTATTAAGGACTTAGACTCGACAGAGGGTTTGTTTGAGTTCTGATTTACCGGAACCTGCGGTGTGCCATGTTAAATAGATGTGTACATTCATATCTGACCAATTTGTAATCTGCTTGAATACCCCCGTTTTTGAGAAGCTGTGTGTGTTTTTCTTTTTTGTTTTACCTTTTATTTCTTTTTTTTTTATTTCTCCGAGTTGAGTAAAAATAATTACTGTCATGTAATAACTACAAAGAGAACTTGTTCAGATAATTACATGTTTGTATTTCCAAAATGAAAAATCTCAATACAAAATATATTGGTAAAAAAAAAATTAACCTACATGGCTAGAATGCAAAAGGAAGGAAATCTGTTATTTTATTGAACTTTTTATTGACCCTTTTTCTCTCATTGATATACGTCTATCCATCCATAAATATCATTATTGAAATTATCGCCCCATTACCGGCTGTTTGTCCCATTTAGCTCTCAGCAGTTATTAGGTTGCTCTAACAAACACGCGCTCTCCTTCACAATCGAAGCATTTTCCGTCGTTTCCACCCATTAACACTGAGGCTGCATCGCCTGCAGCAGCTTCCTGTCTGCCTGGGTCATGTGACCCGATCTGCTTCCTGAGAGTCCGTGTTTGAGCGTCCCAGAGATCAGAGCATGACGCGGTAAATTTTAGCACGTCCAAAACACAGAGCTACATTTATAATAAAGACTAACATGTTTATTTTTTTTTGTTTACCTGAACGGCACTGAAACGTGTCACTGGTCAAAAGATCAATGAGAGAACGCGCTAACGTTAGCTTAGCGTGTCAGCAATCTGAAGACATGATTAATGCCTGAAAAGCTTTATTCCTAAAATTAGAAAAAGTCCAAACGTTGTTTATAGAAACTAAGACTTATATTCATGTGTTGTTTTTTTCTAAAAACATTTTGGCTGTGTTTTAGCAGCTTTAAAGCCACGGAAGACAAATGCAATCAAAGATGGGGTATGAGAAATTTCTAAAGCGATTTTTAAACACGTGGGAAACATTCAAACTGTTTTAATCCACATCAGACGACTGGCTTCTCTGTTCCTGCTAAATAAAGATAAACAAAGAGGCGGGATTTCCTCCTGCAGCTTTTCTGATCTCCTACCTGACGGCCAGTTTCTGAGCCAGTTGTCCCGTCGGCTGAACTTTGATCTCAAACAGCGAAGGGATCTTCTTCCCCGCCGAGGCGCCGGCTCCGCCACCAGCAGGCGGGGGGACCATGTGGGGAGGAGGGCAGCTGGGGTTTGGGGGTGGTCCTCCTTGGAAGGGGCTTCCATCAGGACTGTGGACTGGACCGGGAGGGGGGTTGGGCCCGGGGACAGGAGGAGGACCTGGTGGACATTTGCCTGAGAGAGGAACCTGACTGGGTCCAGGAGGACCCCCGAAGTCGCCACCCACAGGCCCACCGAAGTCCACGGGCCCCATGTTGGGGTCCATGGACACGGGGCGAGGAGGAGTGGGGAGGAGCCCGACTCCAGGAGGGGGTTTAGGAAGAGGGTTGATCCCCTGCTTCTTCAGCTCCTCCACCTCCTTTTCATCCTCGGCTCCGGCCTCGGCGTCTTCAGCGAGCATCTGCAGGACGGCGGAAACACATTAGACCCAAAGCTGAGCACGTCTGACGCTTTCTGCATAAATCCCTCAGAGAAGGAGCGCTAAACAACATTTTCAGTAGGGCTGAACAATTAATCGCATTTTCAATATAATCGCGATTTAAAAAAACGCAATTTCCAAATCGCAGAGTCTGCAATTTTTGGCTATGTAACAATTAGGGAATTAGACGCGTCCATTAGGTGTTGGTAAAATGTTTAAAGTAGGTTTGCCTCCACATGGAAGGGAAGTCAGTTGCAGCAGTGAGATAATCTTATTGTATTTATATAATCGTACATAGCATTAAGTTCTGGTCAATCAGTTTAATACATAGACTTGCTTGTTGGTTGGACTTTATGTTCAACAAGGATTGATGTCCAAATCTACTAAAAGCTGTTCTCTTGAACAATATTCTGATTAATAGAAACATTAAAAGTTCTGGTTTTGAATAATCATTGTTTACAAGCGTCTTTATTTAGAGGTCATTTTTGTTGCTTGTGGTTAATGCGGTGAAAAGTCAAAATTGCAATTTTGGTTGAAATATATCATAGGCAGAACGCAATAATTTCTGCTCTGAGTTTAGATGCTGTGGGTGTTTTAGCAACTAATCTGCACAGCGATGAAACAAAATGTTTTGTTGTTTGTATATGTTTTAAAACACATTATAAATTAAACTGGAATAAAAAATCGCATTAAATCACAATATTAAGAAAAAAAAAATCGCAATTAGATTATTTTCCAAAATTATTCAGCCCTAATTTTCATGAGACGTAACCCGGCCTGCGCCCCCCCCCCCCCCCACCTTGTTGAGCAGCTCCTGGGTGTCGTCGTTGAGGGCCTCGTGGGAGAACATGCACTCGTCTCCGTTCACGCAGTTTCCTGTGGTGTGGAACAGCTTGCAGGGGAATTCACGTGAAGAGGGGAGTCAAGGAGAACAGACAAGCCAGCAGAAGCCGGGGATGGGAGGAGGGGGGGGGGGGGGTATCAGACATTTGAGAGAGAGAGAGACGCTGGAAACGTTCAGCGAAGGATATCATGCATGTAGGGACAGTGGTCGCCGCGGGCGCAGAACCCGGTGATGTAAAATTTACACAGCTCCTTCTTCTTCGGCAGCTCGATGTCGTGGCTGAAGTTGCAGTGGTCCCCCTGGTGGTAGAGAACGGTAAACACGGTTAGGTCTCCTGTGCCGTCGGTGGCGCGTTTCCAGACAATTAAAGCAGTGAGTCTGTCTGTAACAGAGAGGCTCGGTGGGTCTTACCCAGGTGCATCGCCCCTCGATGTAGTACTTGCACAGAGCTTTTCCTTTCTTGTCCTGGTGCTTGTCGTGGTGATGTCGCCTCCCTGCTCCTGGACCTTCACCTCCGTCCTGATTTGCACAACCGACAGAAACCCGTTAGCAGCGACCGACTTCAAACAGGTCAACGTTGACGTCAGTGTTTATGTGTTATGGGACCCGGCGGCGGCTCTTACAAAGCGTACCCCGTTGTCCATGTCGCCGTTGTTGTCGTCGTCGTTCCCCATGTCGCCTCTTCCTCGCCCTCGGCTTCGGCCTTTCCCTCCTCGCATCATGCCTCGCCCGCCTTTGCCCCGGCCTCGACCGCGGCCGCCTTTCATTCCTGGACAAGACGCGAGCGAAAAGGAGGCGACGTCGCATCAGAACACCGCTTACATCTTCGATTTACAAGGCGGTAGAATAATAAAAGCAGCACAAACCTCGGCCTCGGTCTTTAGACCTTTTGTAATGGCTGAGCTCTTTGGAGTAGTCGTCGTAGTCGTCGTCCCCCATGTTGTCGTAGTCTTCCTCTCCATACTGTAAGGAGAAAGAATCCGATCATTTGTTAAACTTTGGACCACAATTACATTTAAACGTCCTCCTTTAGTCTCATTACAACACCAAACACCAATGTATTGGGTTTGCGTAACATAATGACGGCGGGTTTTCAAAATCTTTTACACATCTGTGGGTATAAATCAGTCAATTAAGCTTTATTTACACACCCAGAGCGACCAAAGCGTTGTACAGGTCCATAGAATAAAAGAGATAAAGCAATAAACTATTACATGCACTGTAAATCTAACAGAATAAGAGTAACTAGAAAAATTTCTGAAGAAATTTAGCAAGGCGCCTGCCACTTGGTGCGTACCGTACCGTCAGAAATAGCAACAGGAAGTAACACTGCGAATTTCAGGTTCCTACGGTCTTCACAGCCCTCGCAGCGGCCGTTGAAAGGTGCCATGTTAAGTCAATGGACCTCCTAGGAGCCTCTTGCTAGCAGCGTTGTCATGGAGACTCACTGACAGCTACAGCCCTCTCTGTCTGTAAAGGTTGAAGAACTCTGGCTAAGCAGCTGTTGGTAGGACCTTCCTAAAGCTATTTCCGGTTAGCAACATGCTAACGCTTATCCGCAAGCATGGCTGTGTTCAGTATCACCGGGTGATATTACTCTGTTAGTTTGGTTGAAATCCTGTACTGAGAAGTGCCTAAAAAGGGAGAAAATCCTAAAATTCACCAAATCTGTCAAGCAGAAGTTTGTACAGGCTTCCTAGAGCTACTTCCGGTTAGCAACATGCTAACCGTTAGCCGCTAGCATGGTTGTGTTTGGTATCACTGGGTGAGTGTACTCTGTTAGTTTGGTCCAAATCCTGTACTGGGATGAGCCTCAAATAGGGAGAAAAAACGTTGTTTGTCACGTTGCCATGGTAACTCAAAATGGCGGGTGGTACAAAAAATACTTCATGGGATCAGCACACATGTTTTAATATACACACTGTGGGGATTATAATACAAAACCCTTAGTCTCCCAAGCCGGGAATCGATCCCACGACTTCTTACATGCAAAGCCTGCACTCTCCCTCTGAGCTATACTGTAGCTCCATATATGGGCGTGCATTATTGGGACCATAAGGGGTTTGGTCTCCCATTGAAAAGCATTGGATGTTTGACACCTCGTAGCTTGGAGATGCTTTATGCCACGTAGCCCAAATTTCTTGTGGAGCTTTCTCTCTAAAGTAAGAACAGACTCTGTGAAGCAGAAGATGGTGAGACCTTTCTACAGCTACTTCCGGTTAGCAACATGCTAACAGTTAGCCGCTAACATGGTTGTGTTCAGTATCAACGGGTGATTGTACTCTGTCAGTTTGGTCCAAATCCTGTACTGGGAAGTGCCTCAAATAGGGGTGCTAATACTTAATGTCACCAAACGTGACCAAAGTTCATTGGTCAGATTGGCCTCCTTTAGCAACTCAGCCTCACCACATCTGGGCCCAGAACTCAACATTTGACCAAAATGGTCAGTGGTGCCATTTCCCACATGTGGGTGGTGCTGTATTGGCCAATTGGGTCGTGTCTGGTTATCATGCCAGGTCCTGTTTGAAGCAAAGGCCCAATAGGAAAGCATGTAAAATCCAAAATGGGACAGAAAATTGACACATGGCTGAAAGTCACTTTAAAATTTTTAAATGTTAAGAGGAAGTGACTGTGCGAATTTCAGATTTCTACATTAATCACAGCCGCTGCAGCTGGCGTCGAAAGTTGCCATTCTATCTCAATGGAACGTCTCCCACTGGCCCTCAGAGTTCCGTCGTCATGGAAACTCACTGACACAGCTGCAGCGGGCCAGTCTAAAAAAGTGCAGACACTTGGTGTCCAAGTCTGCCTATTGGATTATAATGGAGAACTTTGCCTCGAACAACGCACGATTTCTCCGGAACTGTAAATGGTAGAGACGTAATTTTTTCTGTGTTTATTTCGTAAAGGATAGGGGAAGAAGACTTGCTATCGGTTTTTGCTGGAAAAAGTTTAATAAAGGCGTAAAAAATTATGATCTAAAGGACATTTTTATGAAATTTCAGAAATCCTCTGAAAATGATCCCGAACAAATCGCTCTGGCTAAAAAAGTATAAGAGATATCAAAATAATTCTTTCACTGTGAGTATCAGCAGGCTTTTGATGACCATGTAGCTCATTTTCATATTTTTACAAAAATCGGTGTAGGCACAGCGACGATGTAAAAAAGTGGCTGATGTGGGAAAATGCAGCTCCAAAGCGATTTCAGGATTTTGCACATTCACTACTCCCGAACAAATTGTTCCTGTGGAAAAACCGTAACAGTTATCCACATAATTCCTTTTTCTTGAGTGCCAGAAGGGTTGGCACATTCATGTGTCAAAGTCTCATGTCTGTACATAAAACGGTTTAGGAGTAGTGACGATGCGAAAACATGTGATGTTTTGGATTTTTAGACGTCATTTTTCAAAACCGCTCCATAGGAAATGAATGGGGGAGGTTTCGGGTTTGTGTCGGTCTGAGGTGATTTGCGAAAAATCTATAAATGCCACACCAATGAGGGTTACATTTCCCGAATCCTGACAAAAATACCTACGTTTTGATGTATAATTTGTCTACATAGAGTGAAAATTGAGTGAGTAAGGTCAAGTTGTTCGGAGTTTTGAAATCTTTAAAAAAGCTAGAGTGGCCCACTCTAGCGGTTGGAGAATTCCGTCATTGACTTTCATTGTAAACGATGATTTCGCTGATTTTTGGACTTGAGCTTTGAGGAGTAACTGTGAAGAGACGATAAAAAATATCCACATGCCGTTTTCACTTCTGAGTAGTTCACAGATATATCTACAAACTGGAAGTTAAACGGTGTTCGTAGGTGAAAGCATGGCGACACAGTACAGCTTTGAAAATGGTCCTTTTGAGGGTTTTTTGAGGCTTTCTTTCTCCCCGACTCCATTGATTAATATGGGTTTTTTGGGGGGTGGTTTTTCGCTAATTTTGTTGCCATGGTAACTTGAAACCCCAATAAAAGTAGTAGCACACTATTCCCGACCGAGCCACAAGTTTTGGTACCTATATCGTGGGGGTGCACGCTACGGTTCGGGACGCATTAATCGTGGAATAATAAAGAATAACTAGAAAAATTTCTGAAGAAATTTAGCAAGGCGCCTGCCACTTGGTGCGTACCGTACCGTCAGAAATAGCAACAGGAAGTAACACTGCGAATTTCAGGTTCCTATGGCCTTCACAGCCCTCGCAGCGGCCGTTGAAAGGTGCCATGTTAAGTCAATCTACCTCCTAGGAGCCTCTTGCTAGCAGCGTTGTCATGGAGACTCACTGACAGCTGCAGCCCTCTCTGTCTGTAAAGGTTGAAGAACTCTGGCTAAGCAGCTGTTGGTAGGACCTTCCTAAAGCTATTTCCGGTTAGCAACATGCTAACGGTTAGCCGCTAGCATGGCTGTGTTCAGTATCACCGGGTGATGTTACTCTGTTAGTTTGGTTGAAATCTTGTACTGAAAAGTGCCTAAAAAGGGAGAAAATCCTAAAATTCACCAAATCTGTCAAGCAGAAGTTTGTACAGGCTTCCTAGAGCTACTTCCGGTTAGCAACATGCTAACCATTAGCTGCTAACATGGTTGTGTCTGGTATCACTGGGTGAGTGTACTCTGTTAGTTTGGTCCAAATCCTGTACTGGGAATTGCCTCAAATAGGGAGAAAATACGTCATTTATAATGTTGCCATGGTAACTCAAAATGGCGGGTGGTACAAAAAAATACTTCATGGGATCAACACACATGTTTTTATATACACACTGTGAGGATTATAACACAAAATTCTTAGTCACCTACGCCGGGTTTCGAACCCACGACCTCCTGCATGCAAAGCCTGCACTTTCCATCTGAGCTATACTGTAGCGCCATATATGGGCATGCAGTATTGGGACCATAAGGGGTTTGGTCCCCCATTGAAAAACATTGGATGTTTGACACCTCATAGCTTGGAGATGCTTTATGCGACGTAGCCAAAATTTCTTGTGGAGCTTTCTCTCTAAAGGAAGAACAGACTCTGTGAAGCAGAAGTTGGTGAGACCTTCCTAGAGCTACTTCCGGTTAGCAACATGCTAACTGTTAGCCGCTAACAACATTGTGTTCAGTATCTCCAGATGATTGTACTCTCTCAGTTTGGTCCAAATCCTGTACTGGGAAGTGCCTCAAATAGGGGTGCCAATACTTAATGTCACCAAACGTGACCAAAGTTCATTGGTCAGATTGGCCTCCTTTAGCAACTCAGCCTCACCACATCTGGGCCCAGAACTCAACATTTGACCAAAATGGTGTGTAGTGCCATTTCCCACATGTGGGTGGTGCTGTATTGGCCAAGTGGGTCGTGTCTAGGCATCATGCCAGGTCCTGTTGGAAGAAAAGACCCAATAGGAAAGCATGTAAAATCCAAAATGGGACAGTAAACTGACACATGGCTGAAAGTCACATGAAAATTTTAAAATGTTAAGAGGAAGTGACTGTGCGAATTTCAGATTTCTACATTAATCACAGCCGCTGCAGCTGGCGTCGAAAGTTGCCATTCTATCTCAATGGAACGTCTCCCACTGGCCCTCAGAGTTCCGTCGTCATGGAAACTCACTGACACAGCTGCAGCGGGCCAGTCTAAAAAAGTGCAGACACTTGGTGTCCAAGTCTGCCTATTGGATTATAATGGAGAACTTTGCCTCGAACAACGCACGATTTCTCCGGAACCGTAAATGGTAGAGACGTAATTTTTTCTGTGTTTATTTCGTAAAGGATAGGGGAAGAAGACTTGCTATCGGTTTTTGCTGGAAAAAGTTTAATAAAGGCGTAAAAAATTATGATCTAAAGGACATTTTTATGAAATTTCAGAAATCCTCTGAAAATGATCCCGAACAAATCGCTCTGGCTAAAAAAGCATAAGAGATATCGAAATAATTCTTTCACTGTGAGTATCAGCAGGCTTTTGATGACCATGTAGCTCATTTTCATATTTTTAATAAAATCGGTGTAGGCACAGCGACGATGTAAAAAAGTGGATGATGTGGGAAAATGCAGCTCCAAAGCGATTTCAGGATTTTGCACATTCGCTACTCCCGAACAAATTGTTCCTGTGGAAAAACCGTAACAGTTATCCACAAAATTTATTTTTCTTGAGTGCCAGAAGGGTTGGGACATTCATGTGTGAAAGTCTCATGTCTGTACATAAAACGGTTTAGGAGTAGCGACGATGCGAAAACATGTGATGTTTTGGATTTTCAGACGTCATTTTTCAAAACCGCTCCATAGGAAATGAATGGGGGAGGTTTCGGGTTTGTGTCGCTCTGAGGTGATTTGCGAAAAACCTATAAATGCCACACCAATGAGGGTTACATTTCCCGAATCCTGACAAAAATACCTACGTTTTGATGTATAATTTGTCTACGTAGAGTGAAAATTGAGCGAGAAAGGTCAAGTTGTTCGGAGTTTTGAAATCTTTAAAAAAGCTAGAGTGGGCCACTCTAGCGGTTGGAGAATTCCGTCATTGACTTTCATTGTAAACGATGATTTCGCTGATTTTCGGACATGAGCTTTGAGGAGTAACTGTGAAGAGACGATAAAAGATATCCACATCCCGTTTTCACTTCTGAGTAGGTCACGGATATATCTACAAACTGGAAGTTAAACGGTGTTCGTAGGTGAAAGCATGGCGACACAGTACAGCTTTGAAAATGGTCATTTTGAGGCTTTTTTGAGGCTTTCTTTCTACCCGACTCCATTGATTATCATGGGTTTTTTGGGGGTTGGTTTTTCGCTAATTTTGTTGCCATGGTAACTCGAAATCCCAATAAAAGTAGTAGCACACATCTCGAGATCGAGCCACAGGTTTTGATGCCTATATTGTGGGGGTGCACGCTAAGTTTTGGGCCGTATTAATCGTGAAGGAAGAAAAATAAAGAATAACTAGAAAAATTTCTGAAGAAATTTAGCAAGGCGCCTGCCACTTGGTGCGTACCGTACCGTCAGAAATAGCAACAGGAAGCAACACTGCGAATGTTAAGTCAATGGACCTCCTAGGAGCCTCTTGCTAGCAGCGTTGTCATGGAGACTCACTGACAGCTACAGCCCTCTCTGTCTGTAAAGGCAGAAGAACCCTGGCTAAGCAGCAGTTGATAGGACCTTCCTAAAGCTACTTCTGGTTAGCAACATGCTAACGGTTAGCCGCTAGCATGGTTGTGTTCAGTATCAGCGGGTGATGTTACTCTGTTAGTTTGGTTGAAATCCTGTACTGAGAAATGCCTAAAATGGGAGACAATCCTAAAATTCACCAAATCTGTCAAGCAGAAGTTTGTACAGGCTTCCTAGAGCTACTTCCGGTTAGCAACATGCTAACCGTTAGCCGCTTACATGGTTGTGTGTGGTATCACTGGGTTAGTGTACTCTGTTAGTTTGGTCCAAATCCTGTACTGGGATGAGCCTCAAATAGGGAGAAAATACGTCATTTATAATGTTGCCATGGTAACTCAAAATGGCGGGTGGTACAAAAAAATACTTCATGGGATCAGCATACATGTTTTAATATACACACTGTGAGGATTATAACACAAAAATCTTAGTCACTTACGCCGGGTTTCGAACCCACGACCTCTTGCATGCAAAGCCTGCACTTTCCATCTGAGCTATACTGTAGCGCCATATAAGGTCATGCAGTATTGGGACGATAAGGGGTTTGGTCCCCCATTGAAAAACATTGGATGTTTGACACCTCATAGCTTGGAGATGCTTTATGCGACGTAGCCCAAATTTCTTGTGGAGCTTTCTCTCTAAAGGAAGAACAGACTCTGTGAAGCAGAAGTTGGTGAGACCTTCCTAAAGCTACTTCCGGTTAGCAACATGCTAACTGTTAGCCGCTAACAACATTGTGTTCAGTATCACCAGGTGATTGTACTCTCTCAGTTTTGTCCAAATCCTGTACTGGGAAGTGCCTCAAATAGGGGTGCCAATACTTAATGTCACCAAACGTGACAAAAGTTCATGGGACAGATTGGCCTCCTTTAGAAACTCAGCCTCACCACATCTGGGCCCAGAACTCAACATTTGACCAAAATGGTGTGTAGTGCCATTTCCCACATGTGGGTGGTGCTGTATTGGCCAAATGGGTCATGTCTTGGCATCATGCCAGGTCCTGTTAGAAGCAAAGGCCCAATAGGAAAGCATGTGAAATCCAAAATGGCACAGAAAACTGACACATGACTGAAAGTCACGTGAAAATTTTAAAATGTTAAGAGGAAGTGACTGTGCGAATTTCAGATTTCTACATTAATCACAGCCACTGCAGTGAGCGATGAAAGTTGCCATTGTATCTCAATGGAACGTCTCCCACTGGCCCTCAGAGTTCCGTCGTCATGGAAACTCACTGACACAGCTGCAGCGGGCCAGTCTAAAAAAGTGCAGACACTTGGTGTCCAAGTCTGCCTATTGGATTATAATGGAGAACTTTGCCTCGAACAACGCACGATTTCTCCGGAACCGTAAATGGTAGAGACGTAATTTTTTCTGTGTTTATTTCGTAACGGATAGGGGAAGAAGACTTGCTATCGGTTTTTGCTGGAAAAAGTTTAATAAAGGCGTAAAAAATTATGATCTAAAGGACATTTTTATGGATTTTCAGAAATCCTCTTAAAACGGTTCCGAACAAATCGCTGTAGCTCAAAAAGTATAAGAGATATCAAAATAATTCTTTCACCATGAGTATCAGCAGGCTTTTGATGACCATGTAGCTCATTTTTATGTTTGTACAAAAATCGGTGTAGGCACAGCGACGATGTAAAAAAGTGGTTGATGTGGGAAAATGCAGCTCCAAAGCGATTTCAGGATTTTGCACATTCGCTACTCCCGAACAAATTGTTCCTGCGGAAAAACCGTAACAGTTATCCACAAAATTCCTTTTTTATGAGTGCCAGAAGGGTCGGGACATTCATGTGTGAAAGTCTCATGCCTGTACATAAAACGGTTTAGGAGTAGCGACGATGTAGAAAAGTGCCTCATTTGGGGAGATTGAAGTCTGATCCTGTTTTAGCATTTTCCCAAAACGCTACTCCCGAACAAATTGTTCCTGCGGAAAAACCGTAACAGTTATCCACAAAATTCCTTTTTTGTGAGTGCCAGAAGGGTTGGGACATTCATGTGTGAAAGTCTCATGTCTGTACATAAAACGGTTTAGGAGTAGTGACGATGCGAAAACATGTGATGTTTTGGATTTTTAGACGTCATTTTTCAAAACCGCTCCATAGGAAATGAATGGAGGAGGTTTCGGGTTTGTGTCGGTCTGAGGTGATTTGCGAAAAATCTATGAATGCCACACAAATGAGGGTTACATTTCCCGAATCCTGACAAAAATACCTACGTTTTGATGTATAATTTGTCTACGTAGAGTGAAAATTGAGCGAGTAAGGTCAAGTTGTTCGGAGTTTTGAAATCTTTGAAAACGCTAGAGTGGCCCACTCTAGCAGTTGGAGAATTCCGTCATTGACTTTCATTGTAAACGATGATTTCGCTGATTTTTGGACATGAGCTTTGAGGAGTAACTGTGAAGAGACGATAAAAGACATCCACATGCCGTTTTCACTTCTGAGTAGGTCACAGATATATCTACAAACTGGAAGTTAAACGGTGTTCGTAGGTGAAAGCATGACGACACAGTACAGCGTTGAAAATGGTCATTTGGAGGCTTTTTTGAGGCTTTCTTTCTACCCGACTCCATTCATTCCTATGGGTTTTTTTGGGGTTGGTTTTACGCTAATTTTGTTGCCATGGTAACTCGAAACCCCAATAAACGTAGTAGCACACATCTCGAGACCGAGCCAGACGTTTTGATGTATATATTGTGGGGGTGCACGCTACGGTTCGGGCCGCATTAATCGTGAAGGAAGAAAAATAAAGAATACTAGAAAAATTTCTGAAGAAATTTAGCAAGGCGCCTGCCACTTGGTGCGTACCGTACCGTCAGAAATAGCAACAGGAAGTAACACTGCGAATTTCAGGTTCCTACGGTCTTCACAGCCCTCGCAGCGGCTGTTGAAAGGTGCCATGTTAAGTCAATGGACCTCCTAGGAGCCTCTTGCTAGCAGCGTTGTCATGGAGACTCACTGACAGCTACAGCCCTCTCTGTCTGTAAAGGTTGAAGAACTCTGGCTAAGCAGCTGTTGGTAGGACCTTCCTAAAGCTATTTCCGGTTAGCAACATGCTAACGCTTATCCGCAAGCATGGCTGTGTTCAGTATCACCGGGTGATGTTACTCTGTTAGTTTGGTTGAAATCCTGTACTGAGAAGTGCCTAAAAAGGGAGAAAATGCTAAAATTCACCAAATCTGTCAAGCAGAAGTTTGTACAGGCTTCCTAGAGCTACTTCCGGTTAGCAACATGCTAACCGTTAGCCGCTAGCATGGTTGTGTTTGGTATCACTGGGTGAGTGTACTCTGTTAGTTTGGTCCAAATCCTGTACTGGGATGAGCCTCAAATAGGGAGAAAAAACGTTGTTTGTCACGTTGCCATGGTAACTCAAAATGGCGGGTGGTACAAAAAATACTTCATGGGATCAGCACACATGTTTTAATATACACACTGTGGGGATTATAATACAAAACCCTTAGTCTCCCAAGCCGGGAATCGATCCCACGACCTCTTGCATGCAAAGCCTGCACTCTCCCTCTGAGCTATACTGTAGCTCCATATATGGGCGTGCATTATTGGGACCATAAGGGGTTTGGTCTCCCATTGAAAAGCATTGGATGTTTGACACCTCGTAGCTTGGAGATGCTTTATGCCACGTAGCCCAAATTTCTTGTGGAGCTTTCTCTCTAAAGTAAGAACAGACTCTGTGAAGCAGAAGATGGTGAGACCTTTCTACAGCTACTTCCGGTTAGCAACATGTTAACAGTTAGCCGCTAACATGGTTGTGTTCAGTATCAACGGGTGATTGTACTCTGTCAGTTTGGTCCAAATCCTGTACTGGGAAGTGCCTCAAATAGGGGTGCTAATACTTAATGTCACCAAACGTGACCAAAGTTCATTGGTCAGATTGGCCTCCTTTAGCAACTCAGCCTCACCACATCTGGGCCCAGAACTCAACATTTGACCAAAATGGTCAGTGGTGCCATTTCCCACATGTGGGTGGTGCTGTATTGGCCAATTGGGTCGTGTCTGGTTATCATGCCAGGTCCTGTTTGAAGCAAAGGCCCAATAGGAAAGCATGTAAAATCCAAAATGGGACAGAAAATTGACACATGGCTGAAAGTCACTTTAAAATTTTTAAATGTTAAGAGGAAGTGACTGTGCGAATTTCAGATTTCTACATTAATCACAGCCGCTGCAGCTGGCGTCGAAAGTTGCCATTCTATCTCAATGGAACGTCTCCCACTGGCCCTCAGAGTTCCGTCGTCATGGAAACTCACTGACACAGCTGCAGCGGGCCAGTCTAAAAAAGTGCAGACACTTGGTGTCCAAGTCTGCCTATTGGATTATAATGGAGAACTTTGCCTCGAACAACGCACGATTTCTCCGGAACCGTAAATGGTAGAGACGTAATTTTTTCTGTGTTTATTTCGTAAAGGATAGGGGAAGAAGACTTGCTATCGGTTTTTGCTGGAAAAAGTTTAATAAAGGCGTAAAAAATTATGATCTAAAGTACATTTTTATGAAATTTCAGAAATCCTCTGAAAATGATCCCGAACAAATTGCTCTGGCTAAAAAAGTATAAGAGATATCAAAATAATTCTTTCACTGTGAGTATCAGCAGGCTTTTGATGACCATGTAGCTCATTTTCATATTTTTACAAAAATCGGTGTAGGCACAGCGACGATGTAAAAAAGTGGATGATGTGGGAAAATGCAGCTCCAAAGCGATTTCAGGATTTTGCACATTCGCTACTCCCGAACAAATTGTTCCTGTGGAAAAACCGTAACAGTTATCCACAAAATTCATTTTTCTTGAGTGCCAGAAGGGTTGGGACATTCATGTGTGAAAGTCTCATGTCTTTACATAAAACGGTTTAGGAGTAGCGACGATGCGAAAACATGTGATGTTTTGGATTTTTAGACGTCATTTTTCAAAAACCGCTCCATAGGAAATGAATGGGGGAGGTTTCGGGTTTGTGTCGCTCTGAGGTGATTTGCGAAAAATCTATAAATGCCACACCAATGAGGGTTACATTTCCCGAATCCTGACAAAAATACCTACGTTTTGATGTATAATTTGTCTACGTAGAGTGAAAATTGAGCGAGAAAGGTCAAGTTGTTCGGAGTTTTGAAATCTTTAAAAAAGCTAGAGTGGCCCACTCTAGCGGTTGGAGAATTCCGTCATTGACTTTCATTGTAAACGATGATTTCGCTGATTTTCGGACATGAGCTTTGAGGAGTAACTGTGAAGAGACGATAAAAGATATCCACATCCCGTTTTCACTTCTGAGTAGGTCACAGATATATCTACAAACTGGAAGTTAAACGGTGTTCGTAGGTGAAAGCATGACGAAACAGTACAGCATTGAAAATGGTCATTTGGAGGCTTTTTTGAGGCTTTCTTTCTACCCGACTCCATTGATTAATATGGGTTTTTTGGGGGGTGGTTTTTCGCTAATTATGTTGCCATGGTAACTCGAAACCCCAATAAAAGTAGTAGCACACTATTCCCCACCGAGCCACAAGTTTTGGTACCTATATCTTGGGGGTGCACGCTATGGTTCTGGCCGCATTAATCGTGGAATAATAAAGAATAATATTAACTAGAAAAATTTCTGAAGAAATTTAGCAAGGCGCCTGCCACTTGGTGCGTACCGTACCGTCAGAAATAGCAACAGGAAGTAACACTGCGAATTTCAGGTTCCTACGGTCTTCACAGCCCTCGCAGCGGCCGTTGAAAGGTGCCATGTTAAGTCAATGGACCTACTAGGAGCCTCTTGCTAGCAGCGTTGTCATGGAGACTCACTGACAGCTGCAGCCCTCTCTCTGTCTATAAAGGCAGAAGAACCCTGGAAAAGCAGAAGTTGATAGGACATTCCTATAGCTACTTCTGGTTAGCAACATGCTAACAGTTAGCCTCTAGCATGGTTGTGTTCAGTATCACTGGGCGATGTTACTCTGTTAGTTTGGTTGAAATCCTGTACTGAGAAGTTCCTAAAAACGGAGAAAATCCTAAAATTCACCAAATCTGTCAAGCAGGAGTTTGTACAGGCTTCCTAGAGCTACTTCCGGTTAGCAACATGCTAACCGTTAGCCGCTAACATGGTTGTGTTTAGTATCACTGGGTGAGTGTACTCTGTTAGTTTGGTCCAAATCCTGTACTGGGATGAGCCTTAAATAGGGAGAAAAAACGTTGTTTATAACGTTGCCATGGTAACTCAAAATGGCGGGTGGTACAAAAAATACTTCATGGGATCAGCACACATGTTTTTATATTCACACTGTGAGGATTATAATACAAAACTCCAAGTTTTCCATACCGGGAATCGATCCCACGACCTCTTGCATGCAAAGCCTGCACTTTCCATCTGTGCTACACTGTAGCGCCATATATGGGCATGCATTATTGGAAACATAAGTGGTTTGATCCAAAATGGCACCGAAAACTGACACATGGCTGAAAGTCACATGGAAATTTTAAAATGTTAAGAGGAAGTGACTGTGCGAATTTCAGATTTCTACATTAATCACAGCCGCTGCAGTGAGCGATGAAAGTTGCCATTGTATCTCAATGGAGCTTTTTCCTCTGGCCCTCAGAGTTCCGTCGTCATGGAAACTCACTCACACACCTGCAGCGGCCGAAGTGCAGACACTTTGGTCACAATAAGTCCCATTGGATTATAATGGAGAACTTTGCCTCGAACAACGCACGATTTCTCCGGAACCGTAAATGGTAGAGACGTAATTTTTTCTGTGTTTATTTCGTAAAGGATAGGGGAAGAAGACTTGCTATCGGTTTTTGCTGGAAAAAGTTTAATAAAGGCGTAAAAAATTATGATCTAAAGGACATTTTTATGAAATTTCAGAAATCCTCTCAAAATGATCCCGAACAAATCGCTCTGGCTAAAAAAGTATAAGAGATATCAAAATAATTCTTTCACTGTGAGTATCAGCAGGCTTTTGATGACCATGTAGCTCATTTTCATATTTTTACAAAAATCGGTGTAGACACAGCGACGATGTAAAAAAGTGGTTGATGTGGGAAAATGCAGCTCCAAAGCGATTTCAGGATTTTGCACATTCGCTACTCCCGAACAAATTGTTCCTGTGGAAAAACCGTAACAGTTATCCACAAAATTCATTTTTCTTGAGTGCCAGAAGGGTTGGGACATTCATGTGTGAAAGTCTCATGTCTGTACATAAAACGGTTTAGGAGTAGCGACGATGCGAAAACATGTGATGTTTTGGATTTTTAGACGTCATTTTTCAAAACCGCTCCATAGGAAATGAATGGGGGAGGTTTCGGGTTTGTGTCGCTCTGAGGTGATTTGCGAAAAATCTATAAATGCCACACCAATGAGGGTTACATTTCCCGAAGCCTGACAAAAATACCTACGTTTTGATGTATAATTTGTCTACGTAGAGTGAAAATTCAGCGAGAAAGGTCAAGTTGTTCGGAGTTTTGAAATCTTTAAAAAAGCTAGAGTGGGCCACTCTAGCGGTTGGAGAATTCCGTCATTGACTTTCATTGTAAACGATGATTTCGCTGATTTTTGGACATGAGCTTTGAGGAGTAACTGTGAGGAGACGATAAAAGATATCCACATCTCGTTTTCACTTCTGAGTAGGTCACAGATATATCTACAAACTGGAAGTTAAACTGTGTTCGTAGGTGAAAGCATGGCGACACAGTACAGCTTTGAAAATGGTCCTTTTGAGGGTTTTTTGAGGCTTTCTTTCTCCCCGACTCCATTCATTCCTATGGGGTTGTTTTGGGGTGGTTTTTCGCTTATTTTGTTGCCATGGTAACTCGAAATCCCAATAAAAGTAGTAGCACACATCTCGAGATCGAGCCACAGGTTTTGATGCCTATATTGTGGGGGTGCACGCTATGTTTTGGGCCGCATTAATCGTGAAGGAAGAAAAATAAAGAATATTAATATTAATAAAGAGACGCCTTTAGAGGTGAATAGTAATAGGCCCTGCCCATGCATTTGCATTGGGAGGCAGTGCTGTGCTTCGCACAGCACTGCCTCCTCATTGCACATGCAAGGCAGGCGCCTAACTAGAAAAATTTCTGAAGAAATTTAGCAAGGCGCCTGCCACTTGGTGCGTACCGTACCGTCAGAAATAGCAACAGGAAGTAACACTGCGAATTTCAGGTTCCTACGGTCTTCACAGCCCTCGCAGCGGCTGTTGAAAGGTGCCATGTTAAGTCAATGGACCTCCTAGGAGCCTCTTGCTAGCAGCGTTGTCATGGAGACTCACTGACAGCTGCAGCCCTCTCTGTCTGTAAAGGTTGAAGAACTCTGGCTAAGCAGCTGTTGGTAGGACCTTCCTAAAGCTATTTCCGGTTAGCAACATGCTAACGGTTAGCCGCTAGCATGGCTGTGTTCAGTATCACCGGGTGATGTTACTCTGTTAGTTTGGTTGAAATCCTGTACTGAGAAGTGCCTAAAAAGGGAGAAAATCCTAAAATTCACCAAATCTGTCAAGCAGAAGTTTGTACAGGCTTCCTAGTGCTAATTCCGGTTAGCAACATGCTAACCGTTAGCCGCTAACATGGTTGTGTATGGTATCACTGGGTGAGTGTACTCTGTCAGTTTGGTCCAAATCCTGTACTGGGATGTGCCTCAAATAGGGAGAAAAAACGTCATTTATAACGTTGCCATGGTAACTCAAAATGGCGGGTGGTACAAAAAATACTTCATGGGATCAGCACACATGTTTTGATATTCACACTGTGAGGATTATAATACAAAACTCCAAGTTTTCCATACCGGGAATCGATCCCACGACCTCTTGCATGCAAATCCTCCACTTTCCATCTGTGCTACACTGTAGCGCCATATATGGGCATGCATTATTGGAAACATAAGTGGTTTGATCCAAAATGGCACAGAAAACTGACACATGGCTGAAAGTCACATGGAAATTTTAAAATGTTAAGAGGAAGTGACTGTGCGAATTTCAGATTTCTACATTAATCACAGCCACTGCAGTGAGCGATGAAAGTTGCCATTGTATCTCAATGGAGCGTCTAGCTCTGGCCCTCAGAGTTCCGTCGTCATGGAAACTCACTCACACACCTGCAGCGGCCGAAGTGCAGACACTTTGGTCACAATAAGTCCCATTGGATTATAATGGAGAACTTTGCCTCGAACAACGCACGATTTCTCCGGAACCGTAAATGGTAGAGACGTAATTTTTTCTGTGTTTATTTCGTAACGGATAGGGGAAGAAGACTTGCTATCGGTTTTTGCTGGAAAAAGTTTAATAAAGGCGTAAAAAATTATGATCTAAAGGACATTTTTATGAAATTTCAGAAATCCTCTGAAAATGATCCCGAACAAATCGCTCTGGCTAAAAAAGTATAAGAGATATCAAAATAATTCTTTCACTGTGAGTATCAGCAGGCTTTTGATGACTATGTAGCTCATTTTCATATTTTTACAAAAATCGGTGTAGGCACAGCGACGATGTAAAAAAGTGGATGATGTGGGAAAATGCAGCTCCAAAGCAATTTCAGGATTTTGCACATTCGCTACTCCCGAACAAATTGTTCCTGTGGAAAAACCGTAACAGTTATCCACAAAATTCATTTTTCTTGAGTGCCAGAAGGGTTGGGACATTCATGTGTGAAAGTCTCATGTCTGTACATAAAACGGTTTAGGAGTAGCGACGATGCGAAAACATGTGATGTTTTGGATTTTTAGACGTCATTTTTCAAAACCGCTCCATAGGAAATGAATGGGGGAGGTTTCGGGTTTGTGTCGCTCTGAGGTGATTTGCGAAAAATCTATAAATGCCACACCAATGAGGGTTACATTTCCCGAATCCTGACAAAAATACCTACGTTTTGATGTATAACTTGTCTACGTAGAGTGAAAATTGAGCGAGTAAGGTCAAGTTGTTCGGAGTTTTGAAATCTTTAAAAAAGCTAGAGTGGGCCACTCTAGCGGTTGGAGAATTCCGTCATTGACTTTCATTGTAAACGATGATTTCGCTGATTTTTGGACATGAGCTTTGAGGAGTACTTGTGAGGAGACGATAACAGATATCCACATCCCGTTTTCACTTCTGAGTAGTTCACAGATATATCTACAAACTGGAAGTTAAACGGTGTTCGTAGGTGAAAGCATGACGACACAGTACAGCGTTGAAAATGGTCATTTTGAGGCTTTTTTTTCCCCCGACTCCATTCATTCCTATGGGTTTTTTTGGGGTGGGTTTTCGTTAATTTTGTCGCCATGGTAACTCGAAACCCCAATAAAAGTAGTAGCACACTATTGCCGACCGAACCGCACGTTTTGATACCTATATTGTGGGGGTGCAAGCTACGGTTCGGGCCGCATTGACGCACAAATAATTAAGAATATTAATAATAAAGAAGCCGTTTAGAGGTGCATAGTAATAGGCCCTGCCCATGCATTTGCATTGGGAGGCAGTGCTGTGCTTCGCACAGCACTGCCTCCTCATTGCACATGCAAGGCAGGCGCCTAATAATATTAATAAAGAGTCCGTTTAGAGGTGCATAGTAATAGGTGCCTCCATGCATTTGCATGGGAGGCAGTGCTGTGCTTCGCACAGCACTGCCTCCTCATTGCAAATGCTATGGCAGGCGCCTAATTAAAACAATAAAAATAACCATAAACAAAAGCAGCCTGATGCTATAGCTCAACTGCAATTAAAAGCCAAGTTTACAAGATGAGTCTTTCGGGGCAACGTAAGACTACACTGCAAAAACGGAACTAGAAATAAGTAAAATGTTCTTAAAATTTGTTTATTTGTCCTTGATTTGTGCAGGAAAATAAGATGATTTGCCAATGGAATACGGTTTTTGCACTTAAAATAGGATCAACTCATCTCCATCATCTTTTTTCAACTGCAGGATGTCTAATTATCTTATTTTAGGGTTCAAAATACTCATTTCATTGGCAGAAAATATTATTTATATGATCAAATCAGGGATAAATACACTAACTTTAAGACCCCATCATTTTACTTGTTTTTAGATCTGTTTTTGCAGTGTATTGGAGGGGTTTTGCCATCCTTACAGTGAGTGGAAGTTTATTTCAAAGTACAGGGGAACATGCTGGTAGCTCCGATACGACGGGAGGTGTCTGATCGTTTAAACGTTTAAAAACCGAAAGTAAAAGCTTCAAAACAATCCCAAAACTTACAGGCAGCCAGTGTAGTGAGGACAATATGGGTGTAATGGGTTTTACCAAACCATTGTTGGGATAAAGTCCTACGAAACTCCATTCCTTCATAGTGAAACACGGTGGTGAAGGCGTCATGCTGAGGGAAACTGATCAGAGGTGACGGGAAGATGGATGGAGGTCAACTGATTGCGACTGGGACGGGCGTTCGCCTCGTTTTCAGGCTAATTACACGAAAACTTTCCCTGAGTGGCGGTTCCACTGAACTCAGTGAGATGCAAAATGCACGCCACACTTTTCAGATTATTCTTCTCTAAAGACTTTTAGAGAAAAGCATAATTTTTCTTCCGCTTCACGTTCCTTTTGCCCCACTTTGTGTCGGCCTATCGCAGCTGATAGAAACCTGCGGTTGCCACTTGACGAAAAGGGAAAAGGTTGCAGGAGTGAAAGCTGTTTTATTATTTTATTTTATTTATTTTTTATGCAGGGCGCCGCAGACGATCAACGTTACTGAGAGTTTAAATGTGGTATCATCCAGAGAAGACGGCTCACCCGCTATTACCATCTAATGTTGAACAGATTACTGGGTCAATGTGAGCTTCTGTGCTTTCTGTGTCTCTGCTCTGTCTTCTCTAAGCCCCAGTCGGTCGAGGCAGATGACCGTTCATACTGAGCCTGGTTCTGCAGGAGGTTTTCCTTCCCGCTAATGGGGAGTTTTTCTTCCCACTGTCGCTTCATGCATGCTCAGTATGAGGGATTGCTGCAAAGCCATCAACAATGCAGACGACTGTCCACTGTGGCTCTACGCTCTTTCAGGAGGAGTGAATGCTGCTTGGAGAGACTTGATGCAACCTGCTGGGTTTCCTTATATAGGAAATTTATGACCAATCTGTATAATCTGACTGATTTTTAACTTTGTAAAGTGCCTCGAGATGACATGTTTCATGAATTGGCGCTATATAAATAAAATTGAATTGAATTGAATTTAAACGCTCACCTCCATTTCGTCTCCGAACCCGTCCCCATCGTCGTCTCCGCCCATCCGTCCTCCTCGCCCTCCTCTTCCTCGGCTTCCTCCTCGCCCCCTCCTCCCTCCTCTCATTCCTCCGCGGCCTCGCATGCCCCTCATGCGTCCTCTGCCCCCTGCAGGAGAAAAGCAGAAGCGAGGCAGCCGTGAGAAAAAAAAAAAAAAAAACTGAACCTATCATTTTTAGGACTCCGGATTAAAGAGGAACACTGCAAAAACGGAACTTAAAGTAAGTAATATTTTCTTAAATGACTGTATCTGTCCTTGATTTGAGCAAGTAAATAAGACTATTTGCCAATGGAATGAGATTTTTGCACTTAAAACAGGAACAACTCATCTCCGTCGTCTTATTTCAAGTGCAGGATGTCTAATTATCTTATTTTAGGGGTCAAAATACTCATTCCATTGGCAGATAATCTTATTTACCTGCTCAAATCAAGGACAAAAACACAAATTTTAAGAACATTTCACTTATTTTTAGGTCACTTTTTGCAGTGAACCCTTTGTTTTTATTATATAAAGTCTTTTCACAGCCGTGTTTGAGCACCTTAATCTGTCACATTTTCAGGAACCTTATTTATCAAGTTTACTTCTTCATACCCCTTTTCAGACAACTTTCTTTAATCACTAATCAATGTCAGAAATCAGGGTGAATATACCTGATATATTTTATTTAGAGGAAAATTTTGTTTATCTCATTTCTATTTATGTTCAAATGATTTAATTGAACTGGAACAGAAAATTGAATTTAATGTTTATCAATTACTTTTTTATGTAGTACTTGGTTGAAGTATTTCTTAAATTGATAATTTTTTATTATTATTTGGTAATTTCTGAAATTGATTTATTTAATATTTGTTAAATGTGTGTTAAATTTGTTAATTGTCTGAAATAAATTAATTCATTCAAAAAAAAAAAAAAAAGTTGCATCAGAGAGAGAAGGACAGAACCAGAGCGGATCTTTTCAGCTCTCACCTCTTCCACCCCGGCCTCCCTCCTTGGCCCGGCGGTACTGGTTCAGCTCCTTGGCGAAGTCGTCGTACTCTTCCTCCCCCATCTCTTCATCCTCCTCTCCCTCATAGATGTCCCCTTCATAGTCGTCATAGCCCCCGTAAGCCGGTTTGTCCATCTTCATGTAGCTGCCTTTCTTTGGCGCGCCGTAGCCCCCGTGAGACTGCAGGCGGGACAAAAAGACAACATCACCATGGAGCAGAGACATTTTCTTCCCCTGTTAAAAGTTTAACAACAACATCAGACGGACAGGATCCTTACAGAGGACGTGTACTGTGGACTGTAATCTCGGTACTTCCTCTTCTCGCTCGGACTGAAGTCAGAGTCATCGCTGAAGTCTGAGTGGTCGTCGTCGGAAGACGGATGCCGCTGTGAGGAAGAGTAAAGGAACGTCAGACCAACAGAACATTTTTCAGTGTAAGGTTTAAATCGTGGTCTGGGGGGACGGAGCCTCACTTTATGCTTCGACTTGCGCTTCTTCTTCAACCTCCTCTTCTCTCTTTCCCGCTCCTTCTCCTTCTTGCGCTTCCGCTTGTGTCGGTGCGGCCTCTCCTCGTCCGAGGCGCTGCTGGGGTGGCGGTCCCGGCTCCGGCGGGATTTCTCCGCCGCTCCTTCTCCCCCTTCGTCGGCCCCGCCGCCTCCCCCGGCGTCCTCCCCCCTCTCCCCAGCCGGTCCCGCTGCTGCAGGCTGGCCTCGGCCCGTTTCCTCCTGCCCCATGTCCTCCGCGTCGTCTTCCAACTCGCCCTCCTCCAGTTCTCCATCTTCGGCCCTGTTCGTGAAAAGTAATTAAACGTTTATTCCCTCCGGCTCGTTCTGATCTCGCTGTTCGTTTAAGTTGATTTAAACACCTATGAGACGTAAAACAAGTACAGAGGCTTATAGAAAACGGCTCATTGTTTGTTATTGTTTAGGCGTAGATGTTGGATTCCAGGTGTGAGTACAAATAGAAAGCTACGCCGCTTCAAATCTAAGTTTTCACTTTTTTTTTTTATTCGACATCTCCAGCACTGCTGGTTATTTATACGGAAAGAAGATCCACCAACAGCTGGACCGTTTTTACCCAAATCAGGCGCGCTGCACGTAAAAACGATGAATTTATGCCACGTCTTGTTACAATAAGGATTAAAACTTTTGCAGATTGTTTGAGGAGCTGCTAAAGTCATTGTTTTGGTCACTTCATAGCCAAGTTTTCATGTTTAAAAAAGGATTTATAATCGACCAGTTGTGGTCTCTAAGGAAATGTGGACACGCTAAAAAAAATACTATCTTCCATCAGGAGGCGGATTTGGGATATTTTGACATAATATGTCATATTTTGTGAGATGGAACAAATGTGGATCACAACTGCAATCAATGCACTGCAAAAACGGAACTAGAAATAAGTAAAGTTTTCTTAAAATAAGTGTATTTGTCATTGATTTAAGCTGGTAAATAAGAGGATTTGCCAATGGAATAAGATTTTTGCACTTAAAATAGGAACAATTCATCTCCATCATCTTATTTCAAGTGCAGGATGTCTAATTATCTTATTTTAGGGGTCAAAAAAACTCATTCCATAGGCAAATAATCTTATTTACCAGCCCAAATCAAGGATAAATACACTAACTTTAAGAACATTTTACTTATTTTTAGTTCCGTTTTTGCAGTGTGGCAACAGGGTGCACTGAAAAAAAAACGTTGGAAAATGACCTGCAACTAAGTTATACATGAGATTTGAACTTTATTTACTATTATCTATCAGGGATTTGTGAGAAATACCTATTTACCAGGAGAAATAAAGCCATATGCATTAAATACACATGTAGAAAAAGGTCCAAACAGAAAGGAACAATATGGAGATGCAGCTCGGCAAACAGCGGGGCTGGAATGACCCGGACCCAAATAAATGACCCGTGCAAATAAAACGTATCGACTGCAGCCTGGAAACTCTCCCCACTAAACCAGAAACGCAGACGGATTCATGTATCTTATTCATATCTGGACGTATACAGAGGCCATGAACATGATTTGCCACAGAAGCTTCAAACACACACTTTCTAACAGGCAAATAAGAAAGTCTTAAGACTTCCTGCAGATTCCGAAACACCAGAAACTTCCACATAATTTTACATTCAGGCTTTTTTTTTTTTGGTTTCTGGTTTTAAAACAGGGACCAGATTTCTTTTCTATCAGAATTTTCTGAATTAATTCTAATATTTCTAAGTGTACACATTAAAAGCGAGACGACTGAAATGAACCTAGCCGTACGACACGGGTGCTCAGCGTAAAAGCGGTTAAAGGCCCAGTTCAGGTCTACCAGTCAGAACATTTTGAACTGAAAAGTGTTGTTTTAAAGCCTCTCCTCGTCATCGGTCAACTACCGATCCCAAACACACGCAGCGGAGTTAAACTGCTGCTGCAAAGCTCAGCAACAGCGACCAGACGTTAAATATCCCCCACACAGACAAGACACCCAAACACTACGACAGGGTGAGTCCTGCTGTACCGAGAGATCGCAGCGAGAAAAAAAAATATCAGAAGCAACTCGAGCAATCTCTGCAAAAATAAATAAATAAAATCACACACATCCTTAATATTTGGAGCGTAATCTCTTCGCCAAAACGGACAGAAACGAACGCTCGTCTGCAGACGCGCCACCACAATGCAACTCAGCTGCTTCTTTTAATCTCCCGGGTCTAGGAAAATCAAAACCGATGAACGCGCCGACAACAACTCCTGACTGATGTTTCTAAATGTTAAAAGAGTTATACTCAAAGCTGTAGCTGAGAAAACATTCTGAAAATGCGCTTTGAGTTTTAAACAACGGGTCGATCCAGAGCATAAAACTAAATCTGACACCAAGGTTAACCTCAGGTGTCTCCCAAACACAAACGCCAGGGGAAAAGTATCTTTAAAAAAAAAAAAAAAAACACATGTAACATGCAATATGTTATCTGTGAATTTTGATCCATGAATTAGAAAAGATGCAAACAAGTACATCTGAGTATTGTATAAAAAAATGCTGCCTGAAAACACAAAATCAAGCCATCTCCCAATTTAACCCCTAATTTAAAGTTTTTCTCCTCAGCTCGGGAGCATCGTCTCCCCCAGCAGATCGCTCCTGTTTCAGTAAGCAACCCCCCCCCATCAACACAGAGGGATTTAACCGTATTAAATGAGCCGGCTTTCATGGACAGTTTGTGAATGCAAACAAACTCCATGCAGTCCACCAGCTCTGGACTCTAACGAGTCCGACTGATGGACATTAATCAATCCAAATGTGTCCAAACCAGAGCTTTGGAGCAGAGAACACCGATGTTTACTTAACGGGTTATTTATTAGACCCTATAACACAAGCAGCACAGGTAAGTCGAGGCACGTTTCACAAAGTTTCAACAAACACTGCACCATCCATGCCAGCTCTAAAGCCTCGCCGCACACCTTTATCTTTGCAGACCGCTCAGTTTTTTTTCTAGTTTAACATCTCCAATTACTATTGTTAATCCATCAAGTGCTTTGAAATGCCAAACGCTGGTAAGAATGCATCACTCTAATAATAATGTAAGCAAATCAGCCTTGATTAAAATGGGGAAATACTTACTGTGGCAGGTTTTCTTCACAAAAACAACAGAATAAAAAGTTTTCCCTGACTTTCTAAGGACTCTAGTCTAATTGGGTGGGTTAAGGGGGGGGGGTTGTAAGTGGGCACTTTTGGAAAAAGGGAAACGTTGCTGTTTGACTTCAAACACTTTGGGATGCTTTGCATACATTTTGGGGGAGACTTAGGGGATGTCTGGGATGACCCCTGTGGGGGCACGACTGTGAATAAAAGGGACATGTTAGGCAGGTACACAATGCTGAAGTTGGCTTCTGATTAGGAGCTTGATTAAAGGGCTAGTTCACGGCTGTCAGGGGATCTGAACAGCTCTAAATCAAGATCCAAATTACTTAAAACAAGCCAAATATCAACTTATTCATTCTACACCAACAGCAGATATTTTTAATACATACCTTAACAATAAAGAGAGCAACTGTTTCTGTTTTTGATGGTTAGATCACCCCCAGCTAGTTTCCTCACACCAAAAAAAAGTCTATATACTTTCATTAAAGTGTTTTTAATGGAAGTATAGAACAATTTAGTGTAGATTTGTTCAGTTTTAAGAACTTAAAACTTAATTAGAGCGGATCAAACCGTAAATTCAATGAAAAAGTATTTTATAATTATACAAGTTCCAAGTCGGAAGCTAACTTCAGGCTCGTGACGAATATCCATGGCTGAAACAATATCAAATCGATAGTTGCAAAATAAAATTACATTTAAGCCTTAAGATCGATTCGATTATTTGAAAAATGCTTTCTTTTGTCCCGATCCGTAGTTACACACGCTCGAATAAAAAAAGTGCGTCGTTTTTTATTTGTAGCTAGTTGCTTTCGAATCGTCTAAAAGTGTGGAATTTAATTAAGATTTTTAGGTTATTTAAAGGCTCGTATTAATCGAATAAAAATCGAAATTGTCTAAAAGGTTTCGTAGCGATACGATGGCTGAATAGTGCCGCGAATACAACAGTTAACCCGGTCCCGGCTAAACCGCTTAGCCGTTAGCTTAGCATTTAGCACCAGTTGCTAAGCAGTTAGCTTGATAACAGGTCGACCGTTGGCGATATTAACGGTCGGATTTTTTTTCAATTTTTTTTTTTTTTTTACCTGCAACGGCGAGTTTAACTCCTCGAACAGTTAAAATCCGTCAAAAAGGTCTAAATAGTGGGTGAACGATTATTGTCCGAGCTTGTAAGGTTAATTAAAACTGTACCGTGTGACAACGAAATATACATAATCAGCTGTTACGACCTTCTTTTCCCCCTTTTGACAGGTTCCCTTGAACCGACTGATCGCCGATTGTAACGCTGTAATAAAATAAAGGGAATAACGTCGTTCCAGTTGCTATTAGGCCTCCCAGTAGGCGATGCCGTGTCAACATGGCCGTTCTCTTTACCTCTGTACTCGTTTTCCAGAAAAGCGAGTTTAATCCTTTTGACAGAAAAAAAAAAACAACAAAAAGAGCCCCCGGGCTTTTGTGTAAAAGCACAGGACAAATAAATTAATTCATTTAAATATGACTGTAGAATTACTCGACCTTTCGTCAGTCAGAAGACTGTTGTGTTCGTGGTTGGTAGTTGGGGAGTTTGGATGGACAGTCATGCTTTCCACAGCCATTTCCTCTAGCTACATTGAGGAGCAAAAAAATTACAACACGACGCTGAATTCTTACAGGCTTATGCGTCACTTCACAAGGATCTACTTGTTTTTGTTTTAGGAAGAGATTCAGTTCATAGTAGGCAATTCTCCACTACAGTTGTAAGAGAAATATGCTGAAATTGAATCCTGACGTTCTCCGTCCTACTGTAGCGATGTGAAATGACGACTGATACACTTAAAATGGCCGACCGTCTTCTCTAACGAGAAATGGGCGGGGTTTCCGAGAATGACGTGCGAACCTTCACGGAGAAAACCGAAAGACAATCCTGGCGTGTGAAATAAACCCTGAGTTTGACTCGCAGGCACACACTGCCGCTGTTACTCAGAATAGACGACTTCTGTCAGAATTAAAATAGTTTTTGCAATTTTTCGCGCTAAATACAGAAGTTTATTACAACCATAGAATATTTTTGACTTTACTGACTGTACACAGACAGAAAAGTACCGGAGTAGACAACAGTTGTCTTTATTTCTTTTCTTTGTATATATGACATTTAATCATATTTTCCGCATCAAAATACATCAAGGTATTAAAAACAAAATCTTTGAAAAGCTTTTATGTTTAGCTTTTTCTATTTTATTACATTATATTTAACTTTAAATGTATCTGTTTATTTTTGAAAAAGAGTTTAAAATTCACTAATGAAAGATGAGATGTTCAAGAATCAGGAATCTTTTCCGTCACCATGGTGAAATTTCCTTTGAGACAGACACCGACTAAGGATGTAAAAGGACAACATAACTTTACAGTTTTTTTTATTAAAACATGCAAAAAAATAGTCTTCTTGTTTAGGGTCTGATGAGATCAGTTAAATTGTATTTGCAATAAATTAAACATAAAATCTTTTCTACACAATCATAGCATTTAATTTTCTTTTATAAACATTTGTAGTAAAACCAGAATACATTTTGCGCAAATTCACAGGTGTTTCTGTTTCTAGTGTAATTTTTAAGCAGCTGCAGCACAATGCTTCTGCATCTAATGTAAATTGTTACAGGTTTAAACTTTATTTTATTTTAAATGTTTTATTATTTTCTTACTTTGCTTTATTATATTGCGTTTATTTTTAGATAAGATTTTTCATGTTATGTCATTTAATTTTTTTTATTAATGCTGTTCTTTATTGATTGATTGATCAATCGATTGATTGATCCATAAGAAAGTCATCACCTGTCTAGAACAAAGGTTGGACAGATACATATTGCATTTGCATAAGCTAACACATTTACCCACAGTTTAAAGGAAACAAGTATAACACACAAATAAAGATATGATGTTAGTTAATTTAATTATTAACGCAAAGCACTAAAAACACTTGACTTTTCTTTTTTAATAGTGCACACAATTAATACAATTCCAAGCAACAATTTATTTTTCTTACTTAATTTTCGTCTTTGGTAAATCATATTTTACTCTATTTTTCTTCAAACAGCACACCAGGTGCTTAGCTTCTGCACTGAGATAAAGCAAATAGAAACTTGAAGTGATGTCAAACACATTTTTCCTTTTAGTTACATCAATCCTCCATAACATTTGATTCTAAAAAAAAGCAATGGTTGTTTCAAGTTATGCAATAGTTTCTGACTAAGTTAAGATACGTCTTTAAACCTGTTTTTAGTTTCCCTTCAGCCTTAACATGGCTCATTTCAGTTTCCTGTCCACTGCTGCCACATGCTGCTTGTCAAAGACTTCGATGGGAAATTTTGAGCTGTCTGTGTGTATGATTTGATTGAATTTGACTTTGCAAAGTTCCTTGAGATGACACGTGTTGTGAATTAGCGTTAAATAAATAAAATAAATTGAATTCCTGAAAGACAATACGCAGGGAAAATTGACCCAACAAGTACCGAAGAAGAAACAGAAAGAAACAAATCTTAAATAGTGATTTGAACTGACGTGGATAGTGAGATAAATTTTGTCACCGAGAATCTATTTCAGTGAATCAACAAACACGACTCAATGTTAAAGCAGTTGGCTAATTTATGACCAAAACAGGTAAAATCTTGAAAAACAACTAAACCCTAGATAAATGTTTAAACGAATCATTAAAACCTGGGGTTTATAAAATCTAAAGGTTCAAAACTGTGCCAAAAATGGGATAACACGAAAAGAAAAAAAATGTATAATGATAACGTAGAGTTAAAAAAAAAAATAACAGTTTAGGGGGGGCAGTAAAGCTCCTTCAGGTTGTTTGCCGAACATGCAAAAAAGAAGAAGAAGAAGAACGTTATTGTTTCTGTCTAGTGACGTCACAATTACGCGTCTATTCAGCGGGACGCTCGCAGCCTTTTGAACCATCTGCCTGTGTTGCTGCGGAAAATAACGATTTTGCATCTTAAGCAAAGCTGTTTTAGTAACTCGAAACTATCGATATGATCGAGAAAGAGGACCCGGTAATCAGCGAGGAGGAAGCGGCACAGTACGACCGCCAGATCCGGCTGTGGGGGCTGGATGCCCAGAAGAGGTGAGCTAGCTCCGTTAGCTCTGTAAGCTAATCCGCGGAGAGCTTCGCTTGTTGCTTTCTTTTATTGCTCCGGGCTTGAAGCTAGTGCTGGCCTCTTTGGGTAGGAGTTCACCAATAAGGGTACTATTTACAAATTAATTGATGAATTTGGATTCTTTCCAAGTCCAGATTTATTTATCTATTTTACATTGTTAGGGTAGATTTAGTTTTTGACACAGCTCGTCTCGTCCGTTTGTTTAAATTGGGTTTTTTTGGTAGATTTTTTTATTGTATTTTTGGATTTCAGTTCACTTAATTTTTATTTTTATTTCTTTATTTTCTTTTCTCATTTATGTGTTTTTCTTTTCCTTTCCCTTATTTTACGGTAAAATGTTCTTTATATTGTGCGTGTGTGTGTTTATTTCGTGTTATTTTTAACACATCGTTTTTAGTAAACACGTTTCTATTCTAACATTTTTGATTTCTTTGTTTTCATTTTTTTATTGCTTTGATATTTTTCTTAATTAACTGGGATCCAAGTTAGTGAGTGGCTTTTAAAATAAAGATATATCCTTTATATAGTTTCAGGAAACAAGGATAAAATACACAAAGCAGCAATGGCATGTTAGGCTTGTTTTGATGAAGTACACTTTTTGCACATTAAAGGTCTGACTCGTGGCATTTTATGTGGATTTTTTTTTCGATGTAACAGGCTGCGGGGCTCCCGGGTGCTCCTGGCAGGTTTAGGAGGTCTTGGAGCAGAACTGGCAAAAAATCTTATTCTTGCAGGAGTTAAAGGACTCACTTTGCTGGATCATGAACAGGTACAAACACGGTCCAAATGCAAACACAAAAGTTTTATTTATATATATATATAATTTTCAGAGAGCAGTGCAGCTCTGGTGGGAAACTTTGATGCAAATCTTTTAGTTTTTTCAATTATCTGCCACCATGACCTTTATAATACATTAATAACTGAAGGCATGCAGTACTGTTTTTCTCCACTAGATGGCCACTGTGGCAAAGTAATTTTTAGCAAACGTTACAACTCATTAAAAAAATCTTTCTTGTAATTTTGTAACACATAAAAATCAAAAGAAGAACAGGAGTTTCTCTTAAGTAAGTAAAGTATTTATTAAGCGCCTTTCACAAAGTGTTGTACAGAAAACCAATAAAATAATAAAATAATATACATTCACAATACAAATAACATTCAACAAAAGGCCTGTGTAAAAAAAAAAGAAAGTGTTGGCTTTAGTTTGAGTGGAACTATAAAGGTGGACACACCTTTCAACTGAACATGCTAATGTAGTTTCTGCCTGTTTGTGACTCTCCCAGGTCTCAGAGGAGTCGTGTCGAGCCCAGTTCCTGGTTCCGGTTTCAGCTCAGGGTCAGAATCGGGCTCAGGCCTCCCTGGAGAGAGCACAGAACCTCAACCCAATGGTAGAAGTGCACGCTGACCCGGACAGAGCTGAAGACAAGCCAGACGACTTCTTTCTACAGTTTGATGCGGTGAGTGAGAACAAAACGCAGATGAAGTCAATCAAACATGGACCGAGAAAAGCTGAAAATATCAGCATTTTACCTGGACATTAAAAAGGCGTGCGTTAAATCAGACGTTCATCTTATATATGTATAGCTTATTTATACTTTCCTTCCAGATATAGATGTGTCACATAAACTTAGTTCAGGACAAACATAACATTAATAGTGAATTAAACAAGAAGATTGATCTTGTCTTGCAGCTCTCAAGTTGACCACTTGATGTAGCCGCTGGACTAAGTTGTGCTTAAAAAGCAACAATTACCACCAGAAATTGGTGAAGCGGTGCCTTCAGCTTGGTAATACTCTGCTCGGTGTCAGTTTTCTGGAAGGCAGGGGTCGTTATTGGATCTCTTTATCAACCACTCAGACGTTTTTCTCCCAAATTTTACACACATACATAGGAGAGTTAAGATTTACTTAAAGACCTGCTATGTAACGTAAATCTTATCAGTTTTGAGGCATTGTAAGTCAAAATGTGTCAAACACATTTCTACATTGGGCCACTTTGGCATCATGAAGTCATTAAAAGGGCCGGCGCACGCTTTTGATTTCATATTTCAGAGTTCACATAGAAATATAAAAAAAATCACAGTAACATAAAAGTAGCACCTTAGGCCCAGTTCAACAAAAAAGTTGATATTTGGGAGAGTTGCACTTTAAACTCATCATTCTGGATCACTTTTTCTCTTTTTGGACATTTCTTGGTTGTTTTAATGTGTTGAGGGAAAACTGACATCTAGTGGCGGGATGCTGTTACTACACAGTTAAAAGAACCAACATTCCCCACAGGAGGCACAGTTTTAGCCACTTTACAGTCTTTAAAAGGATATATGCCTCTACTTTTATGACCTATGTCTTTTTTCGCTGTTTAGGGCCGGATTAATTGCCTTGACGGGCCAAATTCGGCCCGCAGGCCTTGAGTTTGACACGTGTTGTGTATATATTCTATTTGACATGTTTTAGTCGCCCTTTAAACATTCCTGAAGTTGTAAAATACAGGTAAGAAAGTCGCCTAATAAATGATAAATATGAGCAAAGCGCTCGCAGCATAAAAAAGCTAATGTCAGGTAATAACTTAAGGCAGTGGTGCAGAAAACGTGTCAAACTGGAAACAAACACAGATACACGGGTAGAATAAATTTCTCTAATCGAAGCAACAATCGTTGACATCTATTTTTCAAAAAACGCTGTACAATCAAAAGTACTCTAGATATCTTTGTCACCTTTACAACAATATATCTTGGGAAGTTTTTCTATTCATTATTGAATCTTTATTTAACCGTGGTGAAATTCAGCATTCCACCCTGAAGGGAGAAATTGTTATACTGTATTTTTATACTATGTTTATCTAAACAGAAAGGAAAAACCGAAGATATTCTAAAACTAAATGGTTTTAGAAAAACTTAGAGCTGCTCCTGTTATACAGTTTTCATCTTCTGCAGCTTTTTTTTTATTTTTTTTTTTATATCTGCTCCTTTCCAAAACCTTCATCCTCCCACAGTTTCTCCCCAAAGCTGTGAAATGAGTTCTGAAGGATAAGAACATTTATTTACTATGGTCAGGAATAATAACTGGGATTAAATCCTAACAACAAAGAACAAAACCTTTCAGTTTAGTCCACAAAATTGTTAAATATTCAAGTTTAGGCAGCAGAGTGAGAAAAGCATGAAACAAGATTTGACACAATCTGTTTTCACAAAGTTTTTGATTCTGGCTTCATCTCCTGAATTCACGCCTGAATTTCCCTCCATTGTGGGACAATAAAGGAATTTCTTATCTATGTTCAATAACTAATAATTCAATAACTAATTAACAAAATAATTAAAAAAATAACAAATAAATCTCTGGATCAGTGGCGTCTCCGGCATGATAAGTTAAGCGAGGCACAAAAACTCAACACCTATTATAGCAAGTACGGTAATTTATTTTGAGATGCATGCAACCCGACTTTGATAAATTTTAAATGAAACAGATAAATTAGCATAAACCAACACACTAGAAAGTCCATTTTATATATGCCAAATGTAATTTAATTTTTATACATAAAATTACAAATAAAGGCTTGTCTTTATTTTCCAGTGTTTTAATCATGTAAAGCACTTTGCATTGTCTTTGTACTGAAATGTGCTACAAATAAATTAGCCTTGCCTAGATGGTCGCAAACTATCCAGCAGAACGTAAACGTAGCGTCTGCATTTCCAGCGTTCTGATTGGACGATCTGGGCTTGGGGCCGTAGTATTTGTGCCCCACAGCTGTCTACTGAGAGCGTACTGAGCATGCTCAGTGAGATTTCAGATGTTAATGATTTAAACAAACGTTGGTGAGAGCCAATATCAAGGCGCCTCAGGAGGATTTAGCCTGCTGAGCTTAGATACATGGACACAAATGTTTATAACAGAATTTTATTGGTAAGGGAATCTTTTTTTTACAACATTACTCTATAAAGAACGATCCTGTCCTAATTATTGTGAACATGGAGCTCCACAGCGACATCTGGTGGGTCCACTAACATGCAGAGATTCCACATCCCTTGATTCTACCGTATTTTTGTTCTAACTTTACTATTTCTGCTGTGAATAAAGTGGAAATTCCTCTGATCTTCTGCCTCCTAAACGGCAGAACTCATCTGGGAACGATGGTCCTTGACCGCCGTCTGCTCCCCTGAACCAGCACAACTTTTATCAGTTGTTTACAGTCACAGCCCTGCCTGGTTGTATAAGAGTACACCGTGTAACCGCGTTAGATTCAACAGGTCATCATAATCTGCTGCTGGAGGCATCTCCAGCTCAGCCTTTATGTCCATTAAACCACCAGCTGGGTCCTTTTTTTTATAGCTTTTATTTATAAAAACACCCCCCAATGTTTCCTGTCTTAATCAAGCCATTAGGATATTAGGACCTAATTTTACACATTTTAATTCCAACCACCGTGCAGACTAATTAACAGTTGACAATTAATAATAATAACCATGCCTTTCAATGAAATGTGCCCTCTGCATTTAGCCTGTTCCACAGGGCGACGCCGGGAACCGTGTTGTTGCTACGTGTCTTACTCAGGCAGTCTGTGGGATTTGAACTGGCAAACTTTTAGCCTCTCCAGGTCGATGTGCTCTTCTCTAACCACAGGGCCTCCACTCCCATTAGGACGGTTAGATTCACTGTAGCTCAGGAGAAACGTTTGTGGACTTAATGCAAGTCTTTCAGCGCCGTTCCTGAGGGACAATTTTATCGTTTAACCCAGGGGTGTCAAACATACATTTAGTCCGGCCCGCTGGCTAAATGCATTATCATTATTAATTTTTTTTTTTTTTTTTTTTTTTTTTTTTTTTTTTTTTTATCCAGTGTCCTGTCTGGCAATGTGGCAATAAGAATTAACTTGTCTTAATGCCAAAAAGAGCTCATCAGATTTGACTTTCACAAGTGGAGCAGTACTGCTTTTGCCATAGTGCTCCGCTTGATTTATGAACGTGAATATTTTTATTATGATTCATGCGGGGAATATTTCAAATGATATGGACACTACAATGGGCAAGTAGGAGAGGAAAGGAAGAAGAAAAAAAGAAAAGGTGAAAGAAAGAGGAGATAAAAGGAAGAGAATGATAAAATAATTATTGCAAAAAACATGTACTGTACTTAGTTTAATTGAAAATCTGCAGTTCCTATATTGTCCACGAGGGGTGCTGTGTAAAAGTATTGTTGAAATTGCACATACTTTTCTTAAAAACGCTGAGGTTATTTATAATATATTGTGTAAAAGTGAAATTCATTTAATATAAAAATCAACAACAAGTTCACTTTTATTAGTTCTATTTAATCTTGCAATGAGTTTACCCGTGTGGCCCTCTTGAGATCAGATTAAGCTGTATGCGACCCCTCAACCAAAATGAGTTTGACACCCTGGTTTAACCAAATAAAAGACCCATTGAGATTAGGGCTGGACGAAAATTCAATTACAATATTTATTGATCGATAGACGCATATCCATGATAGAAAAAAGGGTCAATTAAAAGTTCAATAGAATAAAAGTTTTCCTTCCTTTTGCATCCTATCATATAGGTTAATATTACAGTCATTACATCCTCTCAACCAATCACAACGCAGACCTAGAAATCAAGCTCCGCCCCTTTCAAAGATCTCAGAGAGCACGCGTTCTTTTTTCTTTTTTTATAAACTTGCAGTTTTGGTAAAAAGTTGGTTGAGTATAAATTCAGTGTCTGTGTCTTTATCTACAAACAGGTTGCTAAACAACAGTATAAAATGGTCAGGGCTGCACTTAAAATATGTTTTGAATTTGTTGATAATTATCGATATCGATCAATGTGATTACTATTTTATCAAAATGTTTTTGTTTTTTTCTAAATCGTCCAGCCCTAGTTGAGATCAAATCCTCTTTCCCTAAGGCTGAGCTGGCAGCAGCACCCGTCATGGCGGACAAGACGGACAACAACGACAAAACGACCATCAAAATTTATATGAAGTTATTTTGATACATTTAATACAACATTTAAAACAGTAGTAATTTAAGATTTAAAAGACAGGCGCTGTTGGAAGGATTTCTGTTGCTTCCATTGCTTCATAAAGGGTCAACCCGATACGAAGCCGACACGGAGCATCTACTGTTAGAACTGGGAGAAAATAAATATTAAATAAAAGAGTTTAGAAGTTTTCTGCAATCTTATCTTCACGATTATGATTTAAAATTTTCTTCCTAAACAAGGTGGATTTAGTTAAGTTAGCCCTCACTTTCAACTTCAATTTAAATGCAGTTTACGTGCAATTTGTGTTTTTTCATCTGACTGAAAGACAACCTGTTTTTAATCTGAGAACAGTGTAAGAGACTTTTTGTTTTAACGTGATTAAAAGTCATGACGTACTGATAATTTTTCACGGACTGCACATGTAAAGTAGGTTTAAACAGCGAAAAAACGTGCAGTGCAGCGTCCCAGTCATTCAAATTAATCAGGCAGGCATGCTTTTTGAATAATAACGTAGCTAATTATGAAGTTTGATGTGAATCTAATGCCGTGCAGCACCTTAACCAGACGTCGTGACGGTGTCTCTCTGCCCAGCAGGTGGAGGCAGACCCCGCTAAGCGCAGCGCTCCACAGTCCGTTCCTGGAAATCATCACATTTCTGTCTAAAATCATTAAACCGGCCACGACAGAGTGAAAATGGAATATTTATCTATTATCCACCTAAATACATTATAAATTTAATTTTGATATGTATTTCAATAAAAAAGTCATTATCATTTTAACATTGTTTTTAATAGGGCTGAACAATTAATCGCATTTTCAATATAATCGCGATTTAAAAAAAACGTAATTTCCAAATTGCAGAGGTCAGCAATTTTTGGCTATGTAACAATTAGTGAATCAGACACGTCCATTAGGTGTCGGTAAAATGTTTAAAGGGAAGACAGTTGCAGCAGTAAGATAATCTAATTTTATTACTTGTTTTAGAGTTTATATAATCATACATAGCATTAAGTACAGGTCAATCAGTTTAATACATAGACTTGCTTGTTGGTTGCACTTTATGTTCAACAAGGATTGATGTCCAATTAAATTAAAAGCTGTTCTCTTGAATAATATTCTGATCAATAGAAACATTAAAAGTTCTTGTTTAAATAGTCGTTGTTTACAAACATCTTTATTTAGAGACCATTTTTGTTGCTTGTGGTTAATGCAGAGAAAAGTCAAAATTGCAATTTTGGTTGAAATATATTTTAGGCAGAACGCAATCATTTCTGCTCCGAGTTTAGATGCTGTGGGTGTTTTAGCAACTAATTCACAAGTCGAGGAAACAAATTTATTTGTTGGTTGTATGTATTTAAAAACACATGATAAATTAAACTTGAAAAAAATCGCATTAAATCGCAATATTAAGAAGAAAAATCCCAATTAGATTATTTTCTAAAATTGTTTAGCCCTAGTTTTTAATGTCCTTTAATTTGTAAATATTTGTCAGTTATTTTCAATTTGTTTTCTGTTGTCCATAATTGTGATTATCTTGACTTATCAGTAATAACTCTGCCAATACTTGCCCAATTTCAACAAATCAGATATATCTTTTTTTTAATATAATCTTTAAGAGCTCTGTTTGGTGTGGGCCCTGCAGAGATGCTGATATCTGGTGCACAATCAGATGCCGGTGCGTTTTTATCTCTATTTGGCCAGACGTCTTATTTTGTGCGTAAATGGAAGTCAGAGACTTCCTCCCACGCTGTTATGTGCTTTGGGCACACAATTTTGTTTATTTTTTATTTTTTTAGATAGTTTCGTATGGACTTTATTTGAGTGGTTTTGTTGAGAGATTTTAGAGTTGGATAATTTTTATTTTGTTTGTAATTTGATTACATTAGTTGTGGTGCTGTTGGTCCGACTATAAATAGGCTGGGTCTCAACATGTTGGGGAGCCCCGCCTTTCCACTCGTCACCAAGGATGTGTCCTGATTGCGGTGCTCAGACGGCTTCTGGAGCTGTATGACACAGCTGATGACTCCAGCTGGCCATGCGGTATTTTTGTTAATTTTTTTTTTTTTTTTTTTTTTGCTGTTTCAGATGATTTTGGCCTGGTGGGACCGGTTGTCCTATTTTCGGTTTTTACTTTGCAATAGTTTTTTTTTGTTTTGCTTTAGTCTGCTAATAGTAGAGGCTTTGACGGCCCTGTATAGGGTTGGCCCTCTGCTAAAGCATTCTGTTCTTTTGATTGGCTCACCAGGTCCAACATTCTGTTAATACTTTGGAGGGTTAAGTTTTTTTTCCCATTTTCACTCTCCCTTTTTTTTGGACACAGAGAGGTTTTGAAAATAAAATATTTTTGTTAACCCTCAGTCCTGTCTACGTGTCCTTAAATATGTTGGCCCCTTTCTGGGACTTAACACACGCACAGGCGCCGGGTTGAAGATGTAACGGCACACTTAAAACTCGAGAAAATTAAGCAGGGCATCAACCCAGAGGTTCTATAATTCTATAATTATTCCCTGCTGGGACATAATTAAGTCATAGGCTCTGTAACCCTACGTGTCGATATTAATTTATTAATTTCTATTATTATTGTTATATATTTTTTCTCCTTTTATTTTTATGTTATGTAATTTTACTTATTTCCTGTGTTGTTGTCATTGTAACATTTTTTTATGTTGGGGTTGTTGTTTGGTTACTTGTTATTTTGTATGTACAATTCAAAATCCAGTAAAAATGTTTGAATATAAAGACCTCTGTTTGTTAAACCAAAACTATTCAGCACTTAAAGTGGTTGAAGGAAATGTCCAGGTGTCTAATTTGGTACTTGGCGAGGCGTCGGCCTGAAGGCGACCTCTGGCTCCGTCTCTCCGCTCTGATTGGCTGTCTTCCGTTTTTCCCTCAGGTGTGTCTGACAGGCTGCTCCAGAGACCTGATGGTGCGCGTCGACCAGCTCTGCTCGCAGCACAGCATCAAGGTGTTCTGCGGCGACGTCTACGGTTACTACGGTTACATGTTCTGTAACCTGGGACGGGAGCACCACTACGTGGAGTGAGTCGGCGTAACACGCGTGTTCTCTGCAGCTAGCCTGCGCCAGACCAGCTAACGGGTTTAGTTCATCCTTCTCTGTTCATTCATTGGTCACCGATCAGGAACAAACGAGTTTAGTCAGTGATTCTGCTTCCTTAGCTGTGTGTGTTTTGTTTTTTTTCCCATCAGCCTGCATTAAAACACCACCGATGCACATTGATTATTCAGTCAAGTGCTATAATTACGTTAAAACTGTGATGGTAGCCTAAACCATTATCAGTGAGAATGCTTATAAGGCATTCTCACTTTTTTTGTGTTCCTGTTACGTCTTTCGGCGTCTACTTCAACTGTTTTCAACAATTTTAGTAGGGCTGGGCGATAAATCGATTCAATCGATTAATTCGAATTTACAATTCTTTAGGATTTCATTTTTGGAAAATCTGGATTTTATTTTGCCAATACACTCATTGGGTTTCCATGAAGAGAACAGCATGTGATGCTGAATATATGTTTAGGCAAATATATTGTCAAAATATTGTTAAGTGGAAACTTTTTTTTTACCATAATACAAGGTACTTCATTTACTTATTTACTTTTTTTTTAACTTAGTTTGAAGTTCACAAGTGCAGTGAAGCCTGTTCTTAGCTCAATGTGTAAAACCACTAGCAGCAAATGTTTTGTTATATTTTCATTGTTTATAATGGCACGGCTGCCATCTTGTTTAACAAGCATGTTTCACAGCTTGTTTTTAGTTGCACTTTGAATTCAGGTCAACTCCCTGACGAAATGCTTGACATAAAAAGCAAGGTTTTAAAATAATTTCTTTAATTTCTTTTTATGAAACAAAAAGGAGGAAAAAATCGATTAATTGGATTTGGAATGATAACATTTGAGATTTATTTTTTAATCAATATTGCCCAGCCCTAAATTTTAGTATCAAAACGTTCAGCTCGTTCGCGGCATTACTTCTATGTCTCCTGATAATTCTGTTATAATTTTTTTTAAATATTTAACTTTTTGTGGGTTTTTTTTTTTTTGCTCTCATTGAAATTAATGGAATATCCTTCAACTTCTTTAAAAACTTTTTTTTACAGTTTACAGCTTGCTTTCAGCCAGGAACTTTATTCAAGTTTAAAACTATCTTCAACTAGTTCGGGTTTTTTTTCACACAACATTCTTCTAATCCTTCAGCTGTTGTCCTTTCGTGTTCACGTTGGTTCTTCTTTGATTTTAATGTGTTTTCCAGCTAGTTTTTCTCTTCTTCAGGGATCTTCTGCTCAAATCATTCTGCAGAATAGCATTCTCACTGCTGTTTGGCAGGAACACTTTATTCTCCATCATGTGGAAGTTGTTTTTGTGGTTCGGCTTTGTTTTTGAAGACTGCTGTTCTTCTGATTTTGACAGAAAGGCATTTAATATACCATTGGGTGTGCTGAGGGAATTAGAATGGCTGAAGGTTCTAATAAAGTCCAGCGTTGCACCATTTCCCATGAAATTCTGCGACTCTAGGGGGCGCTGTTTTACTGAGTCCTCCAGAAATAAAACATTTTCCCTCAAGTGCACAAAATATGGAACCTCACATTCCCAAAAGGAAGAATAACTATACAAATAGTGTAGTTAGGAATATTGTGTTATTTGATATGTTATCATGAATATGTCATTTAATTGTATATCAGATATTAGTGATGGACAAATAATCGCATTTGCAATATAATCACAATTTTAAAAGACACAATTTCTAAATCAGAGGTCTGCAATTTTCTGGCTATGTAACATTTAAAGTAGTCGGTAATTATGTTTAAAGTGGGTTTGCAACACATGGAAGGGAAGAGAGATGCAGCAATGAGATAATCTAATTTTATTATATGATTTATAGTTTATATAATCAGACTTTCTTTTTACCAGAAACATTCAGGAATCTCACCACAGCATTAAGTAGCAGTCAAACTGTTTAATACTTAGACTTGTTTGTTGGTTACATTCTATGTTCAACAAGGATTGATGTCCAACTTAATTAAAAGTTGTTCTCTCAAATAATAATATTCGATGATTTGATTCTTGGATGAATAAAAACAGTTAAATTTCTTGTTTTAAACAGTCCCTGTTTACAAACATCTTTATCTACAGGCCATGTTTGTTGCTTTTAGTTAATGCAGAGAAAAGTCCAAATAAAAATCGCAATTATGGTTGAAATAAATCGCAAATTTGGGTTTTTGGCAATATCTTACAGCCCTATCAGATATCCTACATTAACTTCTTTCAAATAGTTTTAGAGTCTGTGCTTATTGTTTTAAATGCAAACCATATGTGTATTAATAACTATGTATTAATGACGATTAAAATCTGATATGATGTGAACGTTGCTTTGCAAAGTGCCGTCTGCTGAAAAAACTTCCACGCCTCTTTTCTGCTCTATGGCTGCAGGAGTTATGGGTCAGCGAAAACGGCGCCCTCTAGAGTCAGAACCGGTGAGATCAGAGAAAAAGGTTTAACTTTTTATTTATTTAAGTAGCTTAGTGAAGCATCTGTGATGCTCTGGGCCTTTGTCTAAAACCCAAAGAGTTAATTTTATCATGTAATTACTGCATTTTAAAAAAAATAAAAAATAGTGTTCTTAAAACCAAAACTGGGTCCTGATCGGGTTTTCCTCCAAGACCGGATGATCAGATGGTAGTTTTGGTATTTCTGTATCTTAATTTGGTCTTATGTTTTTATTATTTCATATATATCAAAGCTGTAGTTTTTATGAATTTCTATTCTATGTCTGCTTTTAAACTTTATCTTTTCGGGTTTTCTGTGGTTATCGAGGCGATCACGTGAAGCACTGATGAGTCTCTCTGACCCGCATCCCTCCTGGGTTTTATTCTCTTATCGTTTTAATTTCTCTTCCTGTCATTTCCGATCGTTTCTCTTCTTATAAAGTAATATTCTTTATTAAAAAAATCAAACGGATTGAGAGTTTGCACAACATAAAACATGATAGAAACATTTTAACGGTCTGTTACTAATAAATTCATTAGTTATTATTATTATTATTATTATTATTATTATTATTAATTTAAATGTTTGCTGATTTTTTTTTTTTTTAATACCATATAACTAATCTGATATTTGACATCCACATAAAGTTAAAGAGCCAACCAAACAGGAAAAGTATTCAAAATGGTGATAAAATCTTTGTAAATATCGATCAGCTTCATGCAGTCGTGCTCCGTTGTGTTTTCTGTCCTTTTCTGCGTCTTTAGTGGAAGAGAAAATTAAACCGCCCCTTAATGACCTGCTTTCCCAGTGAAAGTGAAGAAACTTTTTGTTTTTTTAGGGAAAAACTCAAAGTAGTGAAGCCTTCGTCCGATTCCAGCGACGGTCCAGAACCAAAGAAAGCCAAGGTGGACCCCAACGAGACCACCATGGTGAAAAAGGTCAGTGGACGGTCACCCACTCCTGCTTCATCTGTTTGCCAAATCCAACTTTCATATTTCAGTGGTATAATATTTAATGTTTTTACTGGTTAAAAAAGACTAAATGATTACTTTTCATGTCATAAACATATATATATATATTTTTTTTTTACGGATTATGACTTTAAAAATGTTTAATTCAATTAGTTGGACAATTAACCACATACAGACTCTTTTATCTTTGCTAAAGCAAATGTTTCTTTCCCTAAAGTCAATTAAAACCTAATTTATTAAAATAATTCACAAGGAAAAATAAAATCTTTCAGAAATCTGGCCATGCCAACATAAATTCCAATATAGAAAAAAAAAATACTTTTTGATCAAATACAGAGTTTTTTATTGGTTTATTTCAAGAACCCCGGGGGGGCAGAAAGTTATCCAGGGGCGGCTTCTGGTAATCCACGAATCCACATGCGTCCTGGATGAGCTGCTCTGATTAGGATCATTTTACACAGACCTGTATCCTCTTTTTTTTTTTTTTTTTTTTTTTTTTTTGTCCTGATAATAAAGAATCAATTAACTTTTTTTTTTATTATTATTGTTTCTCACCAATCAGACGAGCAGTTTCTGCAATCTGAAGGAGGCCCTGGAGGTGGACTGGACCAGTGAGAAGGCCAAAGCCAGCCTGAAACGAACCCCAGTGGACTACTTCCTGCTTCATGGTACATATATAAAGGCATTTCTAACATTTATGACATTTTAGCTTAAAAAAAAAAAACACCACATGATACATTCTTGATACATATATTTAATTTCTTCCTCTAACAATTAAAGCTCCTGAGGATTGTGTTTGACCTCAGGGGGTCTCTAACGGAAAATATGACGAGTAGATGCATGCGTTTCCTTCGTGAAATATAAAAGTTTTTTTTAGCTAATATTGATTGATATGTAAAGGAGGCAGAGTTTAAATGTCAAAAAAAGGATCACGAGAGGGTCTAAAGATATTACTGAAAACTGAAACTGAAAATGTGGGTGATTCTCCAGCAGCACTGAAACCCAAACCATGAAGATGCTAAAATCTTCGTTCCACTCTAAGTGGCGTTTAACCCCCCCGCGTGGAAAACCGTCTCCAGAGAGTTTGTCTAATATTATCCAAGCATGAAGACAAAAGGATTGAGGTTCATCCCAGTTTTAGAGCCTAAAAAAAAAAAATAAAGTCACATTTTAGTAACTTTGAATGGGCGTTTCTCAGGAGAACGGCTGATAAACGAGCACCAGTCAATTGTTTCTGTCAGTTTTGAGGGAGTTGTGCGTTTCAACCTTCCTGTTTTCGTCCCTCCTGTCACCTGGCACTTCCGACGTCCCCACGAAGCACTCAGTAGTTTCCATCACAGGCTGTCCATGGCCAGTCATGTGCACTGAGCGTGGCGCTGAGACCTACGCTGCAAGGCGGCAGCAGGAAACAACCAGAATAAACCTCCACCTGAGGACGATTTTCTCTTTTACTTATTAGTTTTTCATTCATTTGTTTTTAATGGGGTTTTTTTTCTCCCATATTAGGGATTTTTACACAGCTGCAAAAAATAGACTTTCTCCTAATCAAATGATTTATACAGATTAAATTAGGGCTGAACGATTTTGGAAAATAATCTAATTGCGATTTTTTTTTTTTTTTTTTTTTTTATATTGCGATTTAATGCGATTTTTTTATTTTTTTTTTTTATTTTTTTTATTATTTATTTTTTTTTTTTTTACAGTTTAATTCATCATGTCTTTTTAAACATATACAAACAACAAATCAATTTGTTTCCTTGCTGTGCAGATTAGTTGCATCTAAACTCAGAGCAGTAATGATTGTGTTCTGCCTACGATAAATTTCAACCAAAATTGCAATTTTGACTTTTCTCTGCATTAACCACAAGCAACAAAAATGGCGTCTAAATAAAGATGTTTGTAAACAAGGACTATGCAAAACAAGAACTTTTAATGTTTCTGTTAATCAGAATATTATTCAAGAGAACAGCTTTTAGTTGATTTGGACATCAATCCTTGTTGAACATAAAGTGCAACCAACAAGCAAGTCTATGTATTAAACTGATTGACCTGTACTTAATGCTATGTATGATTATATAAACTCTAAAACAAGTAATAAAATTAGATTATCTTACTGCTGCAACTGTCTTCCATTCCATGTGGAGGCAAACCCACTTTAAACATTTTTACCAACACCTCATGGACGCGTCTAATTCCCTAATTGTTACATAGCCAAAAATTGCATACTCTGCGATTTGGAAATTGCGTTTTTTTTAAATCGCGATTATATTGAAAATGCGATTAATTGTTCAGCCCTAGATTAAATGTAAATGTATTTTCTAGCCGTCCGGTATAATTGCTGCAGGATATTTAACCGCTCGTCGTGGTATAATCGGTGGAATTGGCTTTATCTCTCCCGAAAACCTGGTTGGATGTGGGTTCAGGGTCACACATCCTAAACACGTTACAGGAGTTATCGTCATTTCTGATCACAAACACGAGGGCTGCACAATTAATCGCATTTTTACTGACCTCTTTTTCTCTCATCGATATACGTCTGTGGATGGATATGTATTGTTATTGAATTATCGTCCAGTTCTACGTTTGGAGCAGTTCTGGTTGATTTCATGTTGCCTATTTAATCCATTTCTTTATTCTAACGGTCTAGCAGAAAGCTGCTCTGACCTCAGCTTTCCTAAATGTGTAATTAATCAGTTAAATAATCAAATGGGGGGGTGGGGGGGTACCGTATTTTCTGGACTATAAGTCGCTCTGGAGTACAAGTCGCACCAGCCATAAATTGCATAATAAAGAAGGAAAAAACATATATAAGTCACACTGGAGTATAAGTCGTATTTTTTGGGGGAAATTTATTTGATAATATACAACATCAAGAACAGACATGTCATCTTGAAAGGCAATTTTAAATAAAAATAGAACAGAGGCAACAACAGGCTGAATAATTGTACGGTTAGCTTACGCTACATGACACAACTGAGAACGTGCCTGGTATGTTAACATAACATATTAAAAGCTATTCAGATAACTATAGCATAAATAACATGCGAAGAAGTTAACCAAAGCGCCCGTGTCACTCCAAATAACTAAAATCCAGTGAAATCTTCATCCTCGGTGTCACTTTCAAATAACTCCGTTAACTCCGGAGGTAGAAGCTGCGGCACTTCCGCTTCTACGTCGCTTACGTCTGATTCAACACAGGCCTAGAGCGCCCTCTGGTGGTTTGGTGTGAAAATAACAGGTGTAATGATATACCGGTAAAAAATGTGTAATAATTTCACACATAAGTCGCACCCCCGGCCAAACTATGAAAAAACTGCGACTTATAGTCCGGAAAATACGGTACTTTTCACTCAACACCATTCTAGTTCATATAGCTGGATCTCATTCTGAAAAGTGAAATACTTCTGAGTGGTTCCTAATGGCTGCTTTATTCAACAATATTAAGGAAAGGTGTATTAAAGTCCCTTCTCTGCTGCTTGTCCTTGTCAAACTGGTCATAATTGTTTGCATGCAATTACCGACTACAATGCAAATTAAATAATATAGTCTTCTTTTGGTCATCCGACCTGGAAGGTATGGAAGAAAAACGCATAATTTCCCATTAAAATGTGAAGGTAAATGAGATGAATGAAGATCTGGTGTTGGTTCTGAGGGTTTGGCTCACCTGGAAGCTTTTGGTTTCGGTCCCTAAACAAAGCAGTGCCAGTTTGAACTCTTACAGAAAGAAAGAATTGGGTGTACAACTGATTTAATAAAATAAAAAGTTTCTTGCTATTTTTAATTTATGCAAAGCAGACCGGCGCTCTTGGGTAATGGTTGTTTTGTTTGTCTGGAGGTTTGTACCAAAAGGTCTGGTGAATCCCACCTACATTTCCAGCCTCGCCCTGTTTTCACCTCGCAGCAGTGGAAACATTAGTTGTTGTTATTTAGTGAAGGTTAGACAGGAAGCGCTGTTATTATTCCTTCTCCGTTTCTATAATTGGAGCGAGCAGTTGTTGTTTTGGGCGACCAATGAGGAAGTGGCTCTTCCTCTGTTGTAACTGTTTCCTGTCTCACTAGGAACAGGCGGCTGATCTGAACCACAGGCTGGGTGTGTGCGCGCGTATTTTTGGGGCTTTTTTATTTTTTTTTATTGGTGTCTATGATTTCTTTTGTTCTTTTTAATTCCCTTCTTGCGTCTTAGATTATCGGACCTACTGACCAGCAGGAGAAAAGTCAACTTCTGGATGTGTCTTTTGATTTAAAACTGAATACTTAACTTCTTCTTTGAAATTCAGTTTAAGTTGAATAATAACATATAAACTGTATAAAAAGTAACACGACCTAGGGCTGGACGATATTGAAGAAAAAAAAGCATATTGATTAAATAGAATAATTTAATAGATAATAGATAATTATCAACAAATTCAAAACGTATATTTTAAGCGCAGCCCTGGTCATTTTATGCTGTTGCTTAGCAACCTATTTTTAGATCCAGACACAAACAGTGAATTCAAACTCAGCCCTTTATACTAAAACTGCAAGTTTTTAAAAAAGAAAAAATCACACGTGCTCTCTGAACTCTCTGAAGGGGGCGGAGCTTGGTTCCTGGGTCTGTGTTGTGATTGGTTGGGAGGATGTAATGATGTAATATTAACTTACATGGCTAGAATGTAAAAGGAAGGAAAACTGTTATTCTATTGACCTTTTTATTGACCATTTTTTATATAATCGATATACATCTATTGATCGATATATATTGTTATTGAATTATTGTCCAGCCCTAACACGACACATTTTTTCCCCTCGCTGATTGACATTAAATCAGGTTAGTTTGGATCAACAAAAGTAATTCTATTTGCAAAAGGACAGAATAAATAGATTACTTTAGTTGATATTGTAGCTGGTATTCTTGGCTTTTAAACTGTATTAATTTGGTCAAAAATTTCCACAAGCTTCACAATAGTTAGCCGGGGTTTTGGCCCATTCTTCCTGACAGAACCGGTGGACTGCGTCGGGTTTGGATGCCTCCTTGCTCTATGCATATCTTTTTGGCTATTAATTTTTATGACTATCAGTCCAAAACGTCCACTTTCTTGATGCTTAAGCCTCATTTTAACTCTTTTTAGCAGCTAGCTAGTTTGTAAATCTCTTTGTTTTTGCATGAGCTGCTTTGTTTTTTGAGATGTCGCTTCTATTGCCCCACATACTGGGAAACGGTCCCACAACATGATGCTGCCACCACCGTACTTCCCAGGTGGGATGATGTTTTCAGGCCGCCGTTATGGTCCGACCGCAGACCACGTCTCCAGAAATCAGCGTCTTTTTAATCCCTGAGAGCGTTTCTAATCTATAATCTGGCTTTTTATGGAACAACTTCTTCCTTTCTGATTGGCCTTTCAGCCCAGGACTTGTTTCTTTGTGGCTAATGAGTCTTTCTTGTCACTGTCAGCCACCTTCTTCATGAGGGTTTTTGCTTTTGTTAGCGGCTGATTTGCCCATTTCACAGTAAAACCCGTTCATCTCTGTAAAACAGAACCTGCTTGACATTCCCACAGTGTTTATACTTGCATATTAATCGTAAACCAGATGTTTGGAGTGACACAATCCTCTTCCTGATATGAGGACTAATTTCTTTGGATTTCTTTTTTTAGTTTTTTTTTTGTTTGTTTGTTTGTCTTTTTTTTTTTTAGTTCTTCTTTTCTTTTTTTGCAAGATGTCACACAGGAAGCAGAGAGTTGGAGGCGTGGCCTGCAAATACGTAGACAAACGAGCCTCCATTTAGCTGAGATGTTGTGAAATAACATATTAAAAGTCAATCTGTAGGAATCTCAGTGCATTTTAGATTTAGATTAACTTTATTGTCCCAAAGGAAATTTGATTTGGGTTACAGACTCTGGCTGCTACATAGTCCAAACTATGTGTCACACTGCATTCTCACATAAAACACTACTATAAAAATTCCATTATAAGACAATAAATAGATACATAAAGGAGCATGTTACATTATATTCACAATAAAAATTTGAAGGAAGAGAAAAAAAAAATTATAATGATGATGATAATAAATAAAGATGTATAAAAACCGTTCTTTAAAAAAAGTCTGTTTTAAGAGATAATGAATAAAAAAGAGCATGTGTCAGTTTAAATGTTGAATACTGTTGCCTATTCCACAATTTACTGCTTAATGCTATTTGTTGCTTTAATGGAAAGCGGAACAAATGAGTTCCTATAGCGGTTTAATGTGAACCTCTGAATTTAATTTAAAATCTAGCTTTACTCTGGGATTAAGTGAATTTTAGTCATTTTTGTAATCGACCAAATGTTTAGTCTAAATTAGGGGAATAATTAAGTTCCTTTTTTATACAGTAAAGTAATCATCTGGTCTAAACTGTAAATAAATCATGTCCACTGTGTCTGATGTAGGTTTTGTCCTTTAGATCCCATCTGTCTGTGTCAGTAGCACTACTGTACGTGTGGGCTGTGAGATACAATCGTATTTCCATTTATGCTGATGATATTATGTCGTGTTATGAAATTGTGTTTGATTTCCTGTCGAGTCTGAATGTGATGCCATTTGTGCCAGACTTTCAACTTTCTTCATACAAAGCTTCTCATAAAGGGCAGAACTGAGGGTGTTAAAATGATTCATTGCCACCACATATGTGTTTTTGTGTGTGTGTGTGTGTGTGTGTGTGTGTGTGTGTGTGTGTGTGTGTGTGTGTTTTTGTGTGTGTGTGTGTGTGTGTGTGTGGCGCGCCACGCTGGTGGAAATGGCTGTGGGAGGACTCCACATCCTCATGTGGTTAAACTTAATGGACGAGCAGGAAACATGTGGGCGAGGTGTTGATCTCTGCGCACGAAAGAGTCTGAAATATTTCTGAATAAAGTGCACAAATCAGATTTATCTTTAGTTGTTTTTTTTTTTAATCTGCCAGAGGTTAAAATAACGCTTCCCTGTGTTTATCTTTGCGTGCGTGAGCCGGCAGGAGCGCGCGATTCCTCTGATACGGAGCAAACGTCCAAATCGCATGAAAGGCTTGATGGTGCAACCGCATTCAGATCTTTATCTCGTTTTTTCAGAGGGAGCAGCAGTCGAGGGCCACGTTTTTTCCACGCAAACGGCAATTCACAGTGGAAGTTGCGTGAAAGCGTGATGAAATTACAAATGGCAATAATGCAACATATTATTTGGAAAGCACTGCTTTAGACAGAGGCTTACAAACTTAGTTTCCAGTCCCCCCGAACTGTCGCCTCTTTCATTTTCTTTCCTTTCTCCTTCATCCACAGTTCTGTTAAAGTTTCGCACAGACAAAGGTCGCGACCCGGACCCCAAGTCGTACGCAGACGACAGCGAGCTGCTGAAACAGATCCGAGACGACGTCCTGGAGGCCATGGGGCTGAGCAGGGACCTCCTTAACGACGACTTCATCAGGTGAATTTAGTTTCACGCTCTCACCGCTAACCGTGGGCAGCAAAAGAGTCCAAAGCTCTCTTAAAGTTTCCCTATTTTTTTATTTTATTTTTTTATTTTATTTTATATTTGTTTTATTGAAATTTTTCATTTCAAAAATACAAACATGTAGTTATCAAAACAAGTTCACTTTGTAATTGTTGCATGACAGTTATTTTACTCAACATGGAGAAATAAAATAATAATAATAATAATAATAAAAATAGTCTTTTAACATACACATAGCTTCTCAAGAACAGGGGTATTTAAGCAAATTACAAATTGGTCAGATATGGATATCTATACAACACGGTGAACTGCAGGTTCCAATAAATCAAGACTCAATCAAATCTGCAGTCAGCTCTAAATTCTCAACAAAATTGATAAAAGGTCCCCAAATCTTCTCAAAAAGGATTTCCTAATATATGTTATTCTTTTCTAATGGCAAGCTAGACAGCATCTGTTTTAACCATTGCGTGGTACTAGGTCTACTGACATTTTTCCAAGCCAGAGCTATACATTTTTTTTGCAGCTAACAAGCTTATATCTATAAAAGTGCATTCTAGCTTGCTAAAATCATGTTTCCCATGGTATAAAGCTAACAGGAACAATTTAGGTTCCAGTGGAACTTTTTTTTAAGATAATTTTTTCAATTGTATCTTTCACCTCTGTCCAAAATGCTTTGATATGTTTGCATTCCCACACATTAGAGTCCCTTTTAGACCAGAGGTGTCAAACTAATTTCTATATGGGGCCACTTTGGCATCATGAAGTCATTAAAAGGGCCGCTTGCATGTGTAGAGACGATACTTTTCATTTCATAATTTCAATCCAGTTCACACAGTAGTATAAAAAATGCACAGTAACATAAAAGTAGCACTCTTAGGCCCAGTTTATACAGTTTATCTGCAAAAAAAGTTGATATTGGGATGAGTTACACTTACAGGAGGCACAGTTTTATACAGTATAAAAAGATATATGCCTTTTTTTTTTTAAGCTCTCGAGGGCCGGATAATTTACCTTGAAGGGCCAGATTTGGCCCGCGGGCCTTGAGTTTGACACCTGTGCTTTAGACTTACATTTTACACAGAAATCTGGGGTGTTATTATTGTATTTATTTAATTGTACAGGCGTAACATATATACGCATTACCCATTTAAATTGTAGAATTCTAAGGCGGCATTTTGGTTGTTTTACTTTATTTGTTTTAAACTTTAATTTTTCCGATTGATTGGGGTTTTTTTTTGTTTTAAATACAAGAAGGATTTTAAGAATGTCAAAAAGGAAAAAACAAATTAACTGCTCTGTCGGTCTTTACTTGGTCGAAAGTAGGAGTCAACATATCCTCATCGTTTAACGATGATTTTAATTTGTACAGGGAAACCAGAACAAGCATTAAACCTCATATTTATATTGACCATGGATGGCCGATGTGAACCTTTTCACACTATTAAGTAGTACTCCTCAGCAGCTCACAATTACTGCATTTAATTAGGAATGCACCGATGCCACCACCTGGTATCGGTCCAATATTCATAATAGGGCAGGGCGATATGGATTAAAAAATAAATCTCCGATTTTATCATTCCAAATCAGATTAATCAATTTTTTTCCTCCTTTTTGTTTCATAAAAAGAAATTAAAGAAATTATTTTAAAACCTTGCTTTTTATGTCAAGCATTTCATCAGGGAGTTGACCTGAATTCAAAGTGCAACTAAAAACAAGCTGTGAAACATGCTTGTAAAACAAGATGGCAGCCGTGCCATTATAAACAATGAAAATGTAACAAAACATTTGCTGCTAGTGGTATTACACATTGAGCTAAGAACAGGCTTCACTGCACTTGTGAACTTCATACTAAGTAAAAAAAAAAGTAAATAAGTAAATGAAGTACCTCGTATTATGGTAAAAAAAAAAGTTTCTACTTAACAATATTTTGCCAATAATTTTGCCTAAACATATATTCAGCATCACATGCTGTTCTCTTCATGGAAACCCAATGAGTGTAATGGCAAAATAAAATCCAGATTTTCCAAAAATTAAATCTTAAAGAATTGTAAATTCGAATTTATCGATTAAATCGCTTTATCGCCCAGCTCTAATTCATAAACGTTCTCCTATTCTGCTGGACTCAGAAGGAGCCGCATTTCCCCGCTAACAGCTTCTATTATTTTCCGGCCTCATAAGTAACGATAATTACACCTTAAAATGATTGCTAGCCGCATAAATAGGCGACAGACTGTAGCTGGACAAGCCACTTAATGGCGGCGTGACTTTAAGCAGTCGGGTGGTAGAGGAGGAGCTACAGTTGAACTCCCGTTCTTAATCTATAGGGTTCCGTATGGATCCGCCCTGTGCAGCTCCAACCTTTCTGGGAAGGCGGTCCACAAGGTTCTGCAGTGTTTTTGGGAATTTTCAGAAGCAGACACTGATGTTGGATGTGAAGGCCCGGCTCTCAGTCTCGGCTCTAGTTCATCCCAAATGTGTTCTGTTGGGTCGAGGTCAGGACTCTGCAGGCCAGTCCGGGTCGCCCCCACACCAAACTTTCTCATCCAGGTCTTCATGGACCTTTCTTTGTGCTCTGGTTCTCAGTCATTCTGGAGGAACAAAGGGTCGTCTCCAAGCTGTTCCCACAAAGGAGTTTTTCCGACGTCTCTTGATCTCCTGAAACATTCAGAGTTCCTTTCACTGGAGCTAAGGGTCCAAGCCCAGCTCCTGAATAACGACCCTCTATCAAACTTATACAGTCAGAAAAAGTACGGTTCTCCTGGCGATCAATAAACTCAGACTCATCCGTCTGGCAATTTGATGGACAACTCTGGGTTTGATCCTCTCAATTAGGCCTGTTTTATTGAAGCTCTTGTGTTTGTCCAAACCTGAAGAGTATATATATATATATATATATATATATATATATATATATATATATATATATATATATATATATATATATATATATATATATATATATATATATATATGCCCTGTGACAGACTGGCGACCTGTCCAGGTGAACCCCGCCTCTCGCCCGGTGAACGCTGGAGATAGGCACCAGCAACCCCCGCGACCCCATGAGGGATTAAGCGGTTTGGAAAATGGATGGATATATATATATATATATATATATATATATATATATATATCTATATATATATATATATATATATATATAATATATATATATATATATATATATATATATATATCTATATATATATCTATATCACATCACTCACTTATGTTTCTGGGATGAAAAATTCTATATAATTTCGTACCGACTGAAAACCAAATAAAAATAAACATCGGTTGTTAATATCGGCCCAGTTTTACTTATTGGACCGATACCAATATGTTAGAAAGCGGCTAATATTGGCCGATACCGATCTTACTGCCGATATATATCGTGCATCTCTAGTTCTAATACCAGATGTGTATTGAAAAGTCTCCCCTTTGTGTCTTCACTAAAAGAACAAAGGTTTTATTCCTAAAACAGGATTCAAAGCAGTGGTCTCAAACTCAAATCATCGACTGCTGGTTTCCTGCACGGTTTAAATGCGTTTCTTGCCCTGCACCCCTGAATAAAATGGATAACCGCCTCACCAGCAGGCATCTGAAAATGTCTTCTGGGTAAGGAGTCTTTACCCGAATGATCAGCGCTGTCCAAATAGTGCAGTGAGTAGAGGAGGAGGTAGGAAAAGGAGCCTGTATGCTTCCTATTTTAGCTCCTTTAGCATAGGGGCCTTACCGGCTTTAAGAAGCTATAAAGAATCCCACAATCCTTTGCGTGACATGACGTATAAGCAAAGCCCATCTCATGGAAATTAACGAAAATGTCCAGAGAGCGCAGACTTGGTAGTAGGGCTGGACGATAAAGAAACAAAAGCATATAGATAAAATAGAAATCATATCGATCGATATTGATAATTATCAACAAATTCAAAACGTATATTTTAAGTGCAGCCCTGGCCATTTTCTGCCGTTGCTTAGCAACCTATTTTTAGATAAAGACACAAACACTGAATTCAAACTCAACCCTTTATTCAACCAACTTTTTTTTTTTACCAAAACTGCAAGTTTTTAAACAAGAAAAAGAACGCATGCTCTCTGAACTCTCTGAAGGGGGCGGAGCTTGGTCCCTGGGTCTGCGTTGTGATTGGTTGGGAGGATGTAATGATGTAATATTAACCTACATGGCTAGAATGCAAAAAGAAGGAAAACTTCTGAGGGATTGCAGCAAAGCCATGTACAATGCAGATGACTCTTCCTGTGGCTCTACGCTCCCCAGGAGTGAATGCTGCTTGTCGGGACTTTGATGCAATCAACTGGTTTCCTTATATAGGACATTTTTGACCAATCTGTATAATCTGACCCAATCTGTATAATATGATTGAACTTGACTTTGTAAAGTGCCTTGAGATGACATGTTCATGATTTGGCGCTATATAAATAAAATTGAATTGAACTATTATTCTATTCAACTTTTTACTGACCTTTTTTTCTATTAATCAATATATATTGTTATTGAATTATCGTCCAGCCCCACTTTGTACTTCATTTTCTGAAGGCTGTAGCTCCAGATCTGACTCCATCATCCATGTTTCCGTCACGTAACGACGTCGGAGTTAAAGGCTGTCTGAAATCAGCACAACAGTCCGAAGCTCCTTTCCTCTCCACGATAGATTTCTACTAGGTCAGGGAACAGGAGCTAGGAGCTATAATTAGACGTTTTCCTATGGAGCCAATTTCAGCAGAGCTCTGCTAACGATCTGATATTAGAGTCAGGAGTGTTGAAGCATAGACGCCCTAAAGCTCCAGGACCGGAGGTGGAGATCAGTTTAAAGCAGGGGTGTCCAAACTTTTCGGCACGTGGGCCGAAATTGTCAAGTTAAAGGAACTCAAGGGCCAAAAAATTAATAAAATATTTTTAAACCAAAAAATGTTAATTTGCTTGCGCTACAAAATATGATAATTTTAAATACATAAATTAGTCCGTTGTAGGAAATGAATGTGTAAATCACTGTATATCCAAAGTTTAAAAAAAGAGTTTTGCTTATTTGTCGTATTAAAAGATGGTCGTCCAGTTTGCAAATTATTTAGAATAATTAATTTTGACTCTTTAACAATAATGAACTCTTTTTGGTCAAGCAATCTTTGAAAACACTTGCTCTAATTAGCCAATTTTAATAATTTAGTTCAAAGCAGATTTTAATGCACCAAAGTCTGAATTTGAGTCATTAAATGTCATTGGACAGATGTTTCTATGAAATTAAAGAGAATGACAAAAGGGTGTTTATTAAAAGATGAAAACTTTAACATTTTCAATTGTAGGATTCTAACTTTTCTAGAACAATTTTGCCCTAATTAAAAACTAAAATCGTCCTTCTGCATTAGCCTGTGCTGGTGGACCAAATCTTTTTTGAAATGCAGTTAGAGGGCCACCCAAAATCAGCACAGGGGCCACAAATGGCCCCCGGGCCGCACTTTGGTTTAAAGGAACCTCTGGTCGGTAGAGCCCCGTACTTTAGCTTTGATCACTCACAGTCTGCTGGATTTAGAACTAGAGGATCAGTAAAAAAAACAAAAAAATAATAATTTTTCCTCTAAAGTCGTTCCTATTCGGCCGAGTTCAGCATCATCAGCAGCTGCTGCTTCTGGGCGCTCGTGGTTTTTCGTGACTGTCACTTCATTGCTGTTTTTATTCTTCCATACAACAAACACACAAACAATTTGAAACTGGTGGGACTTTAGGGCAACGAGGCAGGAAATTCCCCCCCCCCCCACCCTCCTCCATCATAGCTGCGGCTCGTAAAAACCACTTCCACTTACTTCACCGGGTGAAGTCATGCCGTCAGCAGCTGAGCGGCGCTTCCTCAGGCTGAGCCGTTTCAGTTTGGTGCCACAGGTTCTCATCGTAACTCCATTAAACATTATAACAGCGTTAACTGCAGCGTTGCCTTCAGAAAATAAATTTAATTTATCGTATATATACAGATATAAATGCAGTTTTTATATTATCCTACACTTCTTTGAACATTTTTAACAACTGTCCAGTATTTTTTTTTCTTATGTTGTAAATTTCCCCTCACTGTGTGCTCTTTTTATTTCACATTTTTAATTATATTACATTTTTGTGTATACCTGGTGTTCACTGTGCTGCTGGTTTATCTGATTGACCCACATCGAGGGGCAAATGTGGGAAATCTAAACGTCCCACGTCAGCCTAAAACGCAGATAAATAAGGGATGATGCACTGCTTTGGTAATTTGCAGGAAACCCAGCCTGCAGACATGTTTACCGTAACCTCTTCCTGCTCTGCTTGTCCTCAGCTACTGCTTCTCAGAGATGTCTCCGGTCTGCGCCGTCGTGGGTGGAGTCCTCGGGCAGGAAGTGGTCAAGGTGAGCTCGCAAACACGGGCGCGAAAAACCCACCGATGCAGCTTTGTGCATCCGAACTGGGCCGCAACGGTAGGCGAAGCTCTCGCAGGAATCCTGGGGAGGCCTCAGAGAGCCGGGTTAGATCCAGGAGAAGAGCAGCTGCTTAGTTTCTGTGTGGCAGACACTTGGAGAAATGGTTTGAGCTGTTTTCCAATGCCTTGGGGCATATAATAAAGCCGTTTACCCCGCAAGACAAAACGGCGAAATGGGACCGCTACAGGAGTGTTAAACTGTAGTAAAGGTCCTTTCGTTGTTGCAGCAAATAAAACATTTATTTCAAAAGAGTCAGAAAACGGGATTATTGGATCCCTGTGCAGCTTCCAAAATCAAATATTGCTCTAATAAATCATGTAAATAACTGTTAAGATTAGAACCTTTGTCTAATCAGAGACGTGACATTTTAAAGTGTTTCTTATTTTGCCCAGCGCCGTAAAGCTGAGGTAGTCGTAAAGGTTCATGGCGGGGTGAGAGGGAGGAGGAGACGGCGGCGGACGGCTCTGGATCAGACCGCTGAGCGCCTCCCTGATTGATGATGATGATGATGATGATGATGAAACTGTCTGCAACCTGCAGCCAATCCAGCTTCCAGCGCTCACTCACAGGCTCACCCCTCTCAGATGAACCAAGTCAAAGGAAAAATTTTAAGATTTCAGCCACTCCAGGTTTTTTTTTTCCTTCAAAGAATCCAGACTTTACCTAAATCTGTTCTAAATCGGTAGTTCTTCTGGGTTTTTATTTCCCTGTCATAGTTTTTTTTGGGGGGTTTTTAGCTCCTCTTGTACGTAAATGTCTGGTTCTTAGCGAGGAAAACGTGAAGAAACATTTCCCATAATTTGGAAAGTTGCTTCGTGGGCCTCCAAAATATTCTCATTCTGATCAAACATTTAATTACAATAGTATTAAACAACCAAATCTCTGCATAAGGGGAGGCAGATCATCCACTATTACCATCTAACATAGAAAGTACTCCTGGGTCAATGTGAGCTTCTGTACTTTCTGTGTCTCTGCTCTGTCTTCTCTAAGCGCCAGTGGGTGGAGGCAGATGAGCGTTCACACTGAGCCTGGTTCTGGTTCTGCTGGAGGTTCTCCTCCCTGTTAAAGGGGAGTTTTCCTCTCCACTGTCGCTTCATGCATGCTCAGTATGAGGGATTGCTGCAAAGCCATCAACAATGCAGACGGCTGTCCACTGTGGCTCTACACTCTTTCAGGAGGAGTGAATGCTGCTTGGAGAGACTTGATGCAACCTGCTGGGTTTCCTTATAAATAAATAAATAAAATGTGATTAATTTTTGTCTTCTTTCTTTCTAGGCTCTCTCTCAAAGAGACGCTCCTCATCGTAACTTCTTCTTCTTTGACGGTCGTAAAGGCAACGGCATGGTGGACTACTTTGGACCAAACTGAAGACGCAGCTGAAACTTTGACAGTTTCAACACAAATACAAGTTCAACAAATCGGCTTCTGTTGTCCGTCAACAGCAATACTACAATAACATTAAATAAGCCTGTTGGTCTGTTAAGTGTCGGATGGTGTCCTTGTTGTTCTTTTTTACATTTGCTAATAAAATGACGTAAACAAGTATTTTTGTGTCATGTTTATCTTCTGTCAGATAAAACTCGAGGCATCAGCCTCAACTTTCACCGCTAGTAGTTGTGAGAACTTCTATTAAACGTGTTTTTTATTTTAGTTAACTGCTTTGAGACGGGCCAGTGTGTGTTAACACAATGCCAGGGTGGAAAGACATCAGCAATGACCTTAGAGATGCTGTTGTCCAATCTGGAAACCGTCGATCTAAACTATATGAAGTTAATAATTCTGCAATTACAAAGATTATAAGTGGGAAACATTTAAGACGGCTGCTAATCTTCCCAGGACTGGATTTCTACACTACAAAAAGGGAACTAAAATTGGTAAAATGTTCTTGAAATTTGAAATGTGTGTCTTTCTCTTTGATTTGAGCAGGTAAATAAGAATATTTGCCAATGAAATAAGATTTTTGCACTTAAAATAGGATCAATTCACCATCTTATTTTGAGTGCAGGATATCTAATCATCTTATTTTTGGGGTAAAAATGCTAATTCCATTGGCAAATCTCATTTAACTGCTCAAATTAAGGATAAATATACTCATTTCAAAAAAAGTTTACTTTTAGTTCCCTTTTTGCAGTGTAGCAGGATCATCTCGAGCTGTACAGGTCTCAGCATTTTAAATGTCGAACCTCAAAACAGGATGAGCTTTAAAAAAAAAAAACTGAACAAACATGGCATGACTTTAAATTTCAGAAAACCAGACGGACCAAATCAGCAGAATCGCCTCAGGACAATGGTCCCAAAACAAAGCAGCAGACCATGAGAAAGAAAATAAGTATATGTTCTTGCAATGGTCTTGTCAAAGTCCAGACCCCAACCTGATTGAAATGCTTTTAGTGGAGCTATGCAGAAACTAAAGAACTGAAGCACAAGGCAGAGACTGATGAAGGGTCTACCAGCTACTCAGTCATTGGTGGCATTTGATTTTTTTCTCTCCTAACTTCTAGACTTAGTTTCACTTCTTGTTTATTAAAGAACTATAAAGTGTAATGTAGTCGGTAATAACCTATAAACACCAAGTAGGTGACTCTTGGCTGTGCAGACTCAAAGCTGAAGTGTGCTCTATGATGGAAGAGCAACACCATGGGTGTGTCCAACCTCGGCCCCTGGGAGAAGCGGGTCGTTCAACCTGTTTAGAGCTTGAGACCTGACAACATGAGCCCGAATGGAAAGAAATGACATGATGGTTAAGCTTCAAGAAGCTTCAAGAGTGCTTATGGAGCTAAACCATTGACAGCTTGAGAAATTAAAAAATCCCAATGACATCGTAGCCGTAGCTGAAGGAACTTTGCAGTGGCACTGAAAACATCTCATTAAAAAAAAAGCTGCAGCATGAAATTAGAGTATTACAAGTTTTTACTTTCTAACAATGATTTATCATTGTTTCACTTTTCAATGTTTGATTTTGAATTCAATTCAGTTTTATTTATAGTATGCCAATTCACAGCATGTCATCTCAAGTCTCTTTCCAAAGTCAGAGTCCATCAGATCCTCCAGGTTGGTGAGAAAGTTTCCTCTCTAAGGAAACCCAGCAGGTTGCATCAAGTCTCTCCAAGCAGCATTCACTCCTCCTGAAAGAGCGTAGAGCCACAGTGGACAGTCGTCTGCATTGTTGATGGCTTTGCAGCAATCCCTCATACTGAGCATGCATGAAGCGACAGTGGAGAGGAAAACTCCCCTTTAACAGGGAGGAGAACCTCCAGCAGAACCAGGCTCAGTGTGAACGCTCATCTGCCTCGACCCACTGGGGCTTAGAGAAGACAGAGCAGAGACACAGAAAGCACAGAAGCTCACATTGACCCAGGAGTACTTTCTATGTTAGATGGTAATAGAGGATGATCTGCCTCCCCTGATGATGTCACAGCTAACAGAACACCAGACCAGGTGTCGTCAGCTACTGCTTCTCAGAGATGTCTCCGGTCTGCGCCGTCGTGGGTGGAGTCCTCGGGCAGGAAGTGGTCAAGGTGAGCTTGCAAACACGGGTGCGAAACCCACCGTTGCAGCTTTGTGAAGAGAAAAATGACAGAGAACAAAAAGTTAAAAGCTGAAATAGCAACAAACAATGTAAATTGGAGAGCAGTAGGAGAACTCGGCAGAGTGAGAGAAATAGACCCTGATGTCCTCCAGCAGCCTAAGCCTATAGCAGCATAACTATAGAGGTAGCTCAGGGTAACATGAGCCACTCTAACCATAAGCTTTGTCAAAAAGGAAAGTTTTAAAATTAGTCTTAAAAGTAGACAGGGTGTCTGCCTCACGGACCAAAACTGGGAGTTGGTTCCACAGGAGAGGAGCCTGATAGCTAAAGGATCTGCCTCCCATTCTACTTTTAGAGACTCTAGGAACCACCAGCAGACCTGCAGTCTGAGAGCGAAGTGCTCTGTTAGGAACATACGGGGTAATCAGAGCTCTGATATATGATGGAGGTTGATTATTATTGAGTCCTGATTTAACTGTTGTGCCAGATTTTCTCCATATGATGATCACGGTCTTCACTTTGTTCCATGGTGCATCTAATTCTTTAGAAATTCTTTTGCAGCCTTCACCTGACTGATATCTTTGAATAATGAGATCCCTCTGACACTTTGGAAGTTCTCTGCAGACGATGGGTTGTGCTGGAAGATGTGGCTTCAAAAGTGTCAGGAAACGGCTACTAGAACAGCTGAACTTTATGTGGGGGTTGATCAGAGGCACTTTAATTGGTTTAATTGGTAATTGTACATGAGTTTGAATGTAATCGGTTGAATCTGAACACTTCCCCAGAGATGAAAGGGTGTGCACAGTTGTGCAACCTCCTTATCTCAGTTGTTTATTTTTACTTCACCTCCCTGAAAGATTTTTGTTTGATTTTCAATCGCGTTGTACAGGTTTTAGGTGACATTAAAGGTGGAATTATTTATATTCATGTCATTGTTTTTTTTTTGTTACATGATAAGAACCTGGCATTCCAACAGGGGTGTGTAAACTTTTTATATTCACCGCGTAGATCTTTATTCAGCTAGATAAAATCAGTTCAGTTTTAAATGCCTGTAATAAATAATTGGTTGATCGAACGCGTTTTAATGGCCATCATCCATAGAAACAATGAAAGTGACGATTTTTTTAAACAGGATACTCCTGTTTTTATTTAATTAAAACATCTTCTCCGTGATCTCCAGACTGAATCTCCTGCTGATCCTCTGTTACTGAGTCAACAGGCAGCTCTGGGAACCGGCATCCTCACTTAAACTTAAGAACGAGCCAATCATACGGCCCCCCCGGTGCAGCATCAGCGACCTGATTGGTTACAGGAGGCTCTTGTTTTTTGTTTTTTTTTCTATGCTGCTAAGAGGAGGCAGAGAGAGTGACCACACAGCAGGGGGATCTGATTGGATTATACCTGCAACTGGAGGGAAAAAAAACTGAAAATGAGAGACGTACACAGAGAGAGACTTAAAAAACAAGACAAATAAAATAAGACTTGGCGAGGAGAAAAATAATTACGTTTCCATAAGTCAGCGTTTTGTGTGGTGTGCATGAAAAGGTTGGGCTAGCCTATTGGCAGATAAGAGTTTAGGTTTAATTAAGGAACCAGAATGAGCTTAAAGAGGCATTTTGTAATTAATCTCTTTTCCTAATCCCAGAAAAAGAGCAGTGGCGCCCCGCGCTGACTAATCGGCCCACTAGTTTTAGTTTAAGCCTTGTTTTGCTTCTCTGCAGCCCGCTGGCAGGATTAAAACTGGAACCAACAACAACACATTTTATCCTTCTTCCCTCCATTTTTTTTAAATCACTTTGTGCTCAAGGTAAACACCAGTAGACTTTTGTAAAGCATTTTTAATAGAATCCGTCTATCGTCTCCTTATCCAAATGCAGTTCACGGAGGTAGAAGGTCCAGGAGGAAAAGGCCGACAACGCTCTGCCCAGCAACACTCAGCTCCTCCTGAGGGGATCCGGAGGCGGTTCATCAGGCCAGAAGTGACGTAAAGTCGCCTCTGACATATTCTGGGTCTGCCCCTGGGTTCTCCTCCCAGTAGGACAAGCCCAGAAACCCCCCAATATGGGGTAAGATAACTGTCAATAAACACGTACACGTGGGTTTCTGAATTTGTAAACGTATGGTGAGTCAAAAACGTGATTAAATGTAAAATTTGTGCTTGTTCCTTGTTGTCAACTCGTACATACGCGTTAAAACCTGATGTTTCATCCGTGAGAATTTAAGTTTAGAAGTTGCTAAAACAAGTTACAACTTTGCGACAATGCAAGTGCAACTCACCAATTCACTAATCACAAATTTACAAGCACGAATCTACAACCCCCAACGAAGCTGTTACACTCCTTACCAGTAGGGGGCGGTAATGACATGTGACATCCGATGTTTTTCCTCTGTGAGAATACGTCGTCTTTGGGCCTCTTCTCGTTTATCGGTGGTCGGTGAACAACTTTCAGCTGCAGTACCACCAACTTGTAGATTCGTACTCCTAAATTTGTAATTTGTACCCGAATAAATTGATGCAAAATTGTAGCTTTTAAACTTAAAACGCTCCCAGATGAAGCATCTTGATGTCACATGTATGAGTTGACAGCAAGGAGCAAATACAAATCTTAAATGGATTCACGTTTATTGAATTATATTCACAAATCCAGACACCTATGCATACGTTTATATTGACGGTTATCTGGCCCCGTACTCCAATGGTTGTCATAAAGCACCCATTAACTCCAGCGGCTCCACTCCAAGCTCCCTCCAGGTCACGTTTCACTTTTGAGTCGCTCCAGGTCTTGTGCTGGAGATCAAGGCCAGAAGAACCAAACAGAACCAGATTACCTGGAAAAGGCAAAGATGAGGCCCTAAGGGTTCTCCCTCAGGGCCTCATCTTTGCCTTTTCATCCTGTTTGTGGTGTCCACGAACACCACAAACAGGATGATTGCCCCAAAAGGTGTTTCTCCCAGCTGTTTGATGATATGGTGTACTTTATTTTCTCCTTAATAATACACAACGGCAAGGGGACCCTGTTGTGTGTTTTTCTACACTTAAGCTTAAATCTAAATTAGGGCTGAACAATTAATCGCATTTTCAATATAATCGCGATTTCCAAATCGCAGAGTCTGCATTTTTTGGCTATGTAACAATTAGGGAATTAGACACGTCCATTAGGTGTTGGTAAAATGTTTAAAGTGGGTTTGCCTCCACATGGAAGGGAAGACAGTTGCAGCAGTGAGATAATCTAATTTTATTACTTGTATTAGAGTTTATATAATCATACTGTTTGCCAGAAACTTTCAGGAATCTCACCATAGCATTAAGTTCTGGTCAATCAGTTTAATACATAGACTTGCTTGTTGGCTGCACTTTATGTTCAACAAGGATTGATGTCCAAATCAACTAAAAGCTGTTCTCTTGAATAATAATCTGATTAATAGAAACATTAAAAATTCTTGTTTAAAATAGTCCTTGTTTACAAACATCTTTATTTAGAAGCCATTTTTGTTGCTTGTGGTGAATGCATAGAAAAGTCAAAATTGCAATTTTGGTTGAAATATATCGTAGGCAGAACTCAATCATTTCTGCACCGAGTTTAAATGCTGTGGGTGTTTTAGCAACTAATTTGCACAGCGAGGAAACAAGTTGATTTATTGTTTGTATATGTTTAAAAAGACATAATGAATTAAACTGGGAAAAAAATCGCATTGAATCGCAATATTAAGAAAAAAAATCGCAATTATATTATTTTCCAAAATCGTTCAGCCCTAATCTAAATCACTTTAAAACATGGTAAGAATCAGATAATTATGTCTTGATGCTTAAAAATCTTTGAATTAGAACGGGATGCACTTCCTTTTCCTGTGTCTACAGTAGGCCTACAGTGATAAATGTAATTAGATAAACCTATTAAAAAGGGTTTTAGTGCTTTTTATATCTGTACAGAAACTCTTTTGTTTTTTGCCTTTTCTTTTATCATTATCTGTCATTATAGGCAAAAACGTTATACTCACAAGTGTTAAAACTTTCTCTTGAGACTGATTAATGACACTAAAGTTTAGTTTTTCTTTCTATTCTCGATTTTATTTTCATAAACAGAAAAAGTACAAAATCCATGTAGAATTTTTACAATAAAAAAAAAGAAGATGAAAAACGGCAAAAAAAATAAAAATACAAACCATCGGACGTGAATAATTAATGGCTCTGCTGTCGGAGAAACGAATCAAGAAGAATGTCACCAGGAAACATGAGTTCTGGAAGCGAGTCGCCGCAGCAGGTCCAACTCGGTTTGGTCCGTCACGAGTTTATACAGGAAATATTAAAAACATCCAACAAATGACCGAGAGGGATGAGCAGAGAATTAAAAATCTGAAACTGCATGGAGTTTCTTGAATTAAAACCTGAAATATTCCAGTAAACGTGAACCCAAAATTTGTTACAGTACGTGCATTAAACATTTACTTTTTTACCTGATCAGAACTGCCACGTTCAATTTCCAGCATATCCTGTTTTTTTTTTTCAGTCAGTTTTAAGCTGCTGAGGTACGAGTCTGTGACGCCACATTTCTACTTCATCGCCTTTTCTTTTTAGCTTTGAGAAGTTCATCGTTTTTCTATCGTATTTGCTACAAATGTCACACACAGATCATCCCATTCGTTTTGTTCTGAGCTGCAATGTGATCAAAGCTCTTTTTTTATTATTATTATTATTGTTTTTCATGCAACTTCTTCCCTTCGGTGCATGCGAGAGCACCTCTTTCATTGGCTACAACTCAAGTACAGTTTAAGTCTTAGTTAATGAAAAAAATAAATACATCATCATCAAAAACAAGGAACAAAAATAAATTACACTCTTCTTAAGAAGAGCTTTATCATCAATCGCACAAAAGAGAAAAAAAAAATGGGGTCCATTTTACAACAAATCAATTTTTTTTCCTGCTGCTAATTGAATACCTTTGTCAAATCCACTGGATTTAAATGTCAACTGTTATAACCAAGAAACGCCCAGGAATTTAAAAAGAAAAACAGAAACATTACATATTCTTTTAACGTCCATCAAATAACATAAATTTATGTAAAAAATACAATTTACAGTCAATCGAGGAACTACGATCTCTGTAAACAAGCCTGCCAGTCTGCACTGAGGGAAGAAAAATCCGCTTCTCCACGTTTTAATTTAATGCAAACCGCTCTCGGGTTCAGCGGCTTAAAAAAAACGAAGCACTTTGAGTGAAATGTGTGCGCTGCTGATTGTCGCCGTGTTGGAGGTGAGGCCTCAGGCAGGAAGGCACGTTTAGGTGGTGAAGCGAAGCAGTTCCAGATCAGCGGAAAAAGGCTCGTCACATCTGTGCTTTGCTCAAATAGTAGGTTTGCACCCCAAAAAGAATTCCCTGCAAACGCAACCACGGCTTCCGATTTCACAGCTTTCAAAAGGGAGCGGGGAACAAAAAAAAAAAAAAAAAAAAACCCCGACTCGTACATCAGAAGAGGGTCAAATCAGATCTGTGGGAGAGGAGAGGAGCTTTTATCTGCAGTTAAAGGGAAAGTTAACGGGTCTGATATCACAGCGTCGCACAAACCACAGGTTGACCCAAGTCTTTTCAACGAATCCACGCACGGACTCACATCTGCTACACAAGGACCTGACCCGCCCCCCCCCCCACCGAGACGGGGACGAATAAACAGAAATATACAAACTTTACAAAATAAACAGAAGGTCCATATCCATCAGCTGCAGTCTGAACCAGCACACTGACTGACAGAACGCCTCATCCTGCCAGCGCCTGTCTCCAGGAAGAGAAGATGGATTTTTTCCAGCGACATGGCCAGGATGGAGGAGGTCTACCTCAGCCTGTAGAACGTGCTCATCATTTGGGCCAAGAAGTTGAGGAGCTCCCAGGTGGCATCTCTCCAGTGATACCACTGGGGGGGAACGTCCTGCAAGACGGAGAGAGAAAGAGAGAGAAAAATCAACAAAAAATAGAAAAAGCTCTTGAAAAATGTGTTTATTATCCCAACTCCACCCAAGAACGACACTGAATTTGCCGTTTTTACACGACTGCTGCGGCCATTACTGAAATGAGCCGGTTGATCCCACTGAGCTATATAATACACTGGAGTGCTAATCGCCGTCTGTTTGAACGAGTCGCTTTGAAGTCACCAGCCGCCATATTGGTACTCCCCATTTCCCCCCAGTAACTAGGGAATATGTGCGCTACAGCATCGAATAACGAGGATTTTCTCATGTTCAGGGGGGGCTTAAGACTTTTAAAATGTCAAATGCCATATATTTTTATGTTATGTTCTAAAAATATCAAGTACTGAGAAAGTCATGTGCTGAAATATTTTGCATTTTATTCATTTAAATATATATGTTTAACATTTATAAATATATAAATAATATACAAGAACATATATTTACATATGTGTATACATATATATATAAACATATATACATATACACATACTTATATATATATATACACACATATATATATATATATATATATATATATATATATATATATATATATATATATATATATATATATATATATATATATATATTTAATATGAATAACATGTAACATGTAGCACCTAATTTCCTAGTAGTTTATAGTTGATAGTGTTAGTACATCCACTGACTGTAGAATTACCTGTGAAACGTTTTCACTGAGCCAGAAAACTGCTTGTTGTTGCAACCAAATCCTATGGGGTTCTGGGAGAGTAGGGAGTAGCAAGATGGCGGCCAGTGACTTCAGTTTTTCGGCAAAATCAGCACTCCAGTGTATTATACAGCTCAGTGGTTGATCCTGGGAGAGCAGAGCGGGTTTCTATTATTCTCCCCTAACAGACAGGGGAGACAGACGAGCTCAGAGAGCCGCGGAGCTCGTCTGCGACCTGGTGAAGCGAGAGCCGAGGTTGGGTGACGTCATCTTTGTTTATGTGCACAAGGCGGGATGGCGAGGGAGGGAGGGAGGAGGTCGAGTGCCAACTCCTCACGCGATCAAGAACGACAAGCGAGGGAGGGAGGAGAGAGATAAGGAGATAACAAAGGAGACAGGCAGCAGGAGGGAAAGCATTGACGTGTAACTACAGATTTATGACTATTCCACTTACTATCTTTAGCGGGTGCTAATTTATTTACTTTATTTTTTGTTTTAAAATATCTTCCTGTTATGACAAAATCTAATTTTTGATGGCAGGAGGAGGGGGAAAAAAAGGGTACTGAGAATCATCCAAATAAAAAAAAAAGCAAAGCAAATGAGGGACAAAGTGGAAAACAAAGTAGATGCAAAAAGGAAGGTTAGGAGTCAGGAAATTTGAAATGTCTGTATTTTGTGGAGTAGAGGAATAAAAGGAAAGAAAGAAGAGCGTCTTAGCAAACAGACGTCATCGACTGACTCTCACAAATATTGATCTGTCTGCACAGCGGCCTCGCACACACCAAAGCACTCGCACATGAATGCAAACTCCCATGTTTGCCCGTGCAGACACAAACTGGTCCGATAAGATATTTGCGTGTTTGCACGAGAAGAAGAATCGTCCGTGAAACAAGAAGCAAACTTTAGGCTCACATTCTCGGTTCAAATCACCGTCAGATCTGTCATTCACTTAGCGCCAGTGTCCGAAATTTACTTCCTGATGTAAAAAAAAACAAAAAAAAAAAACAACCAGCAATATAAAAGCTTTTTTTTAACCAGCCAAAATATTAATTCTGACCGACTCATGCTAAATATCTCCACGTAATCCCGCTACGTAATTAGCCTGAGCTAAATGCTAGCTGCTAGCAAACGGACGTGACGTAGCTGCTGTAGTTCTCGGGTCACATGTGCGTTTGTGTACGTTTGTTGTCATACGAGCGGACAGCAGAGGAACATGAAGCATCCACCCACATGATGACTAGGGCTGAACGATTTTGGAAAATAATCTAATTGCGATTTTTTTTTCTTAATATTGCGATTTAATGCGATTTTTTTCCCCCAGTTTAATTTATCATGTCTTTTTAAACATATACAAACAACAAATCATTTTGTTTCCTCGCTGTGCAGATTAGTTGCTAAAAGACCTGCAGCATCTAAACTCAGAGCAGAAATGATTGCGTTCTGCCTACGATATATTTCAACCAAAATTGCAATTTTGACTTTTCTCTGCATTAACCACAAGCAACAAAAATGGCCTCTAAATAAAGACGTTTGTAAACAAGGACTATTTAAAACAAGAACTTTTAATGTTTCTATTAATCAGAATATTATTCAAGAGAACAGCTTTTAGTTGATTTGGACATCAATCCTAGTTGAACATAAAGTGCAACCAACAAGCAAGTCTATGTATTAAACTGATTGACCAGAACTTAATGCTATGTATGATTATATAAACTCTAAAACAAGTAATAAAGTTAGATTATCTCACTGCTGCAACTGTGTTCCCTTCCATGTGGAGGCAAACCCACTTTAAACATTTTACCAACACCTAATGGACGTGTCTAATTCCCTAATTGTTACATAGCCAAAAATTGCAGACTCTGCGATTTGGAAATTGCGTTTTTTTTAAATCGCGATTATATTGAAAATGCGATTAACTGTTCAGCCCTAATGATGACTGAAAAACACGATTTATTTGGTGAAAACGTTTACTCGCCATGTGGCAGCTAGCTAGCCCTCTGACATTTACTCGCCAAACGGAAAAATTTCATCGCATTTGGCGCCTGGCGAGTGTTGATTTCGGCCCCTGCTTACCGCTCTGTGGAAGACGGTGGCGTCTAATTCGTCTCCGATCCTCCTCAGCTGGCGGCCCACCCTCCTCACGTCCAGCTGCTGCACCGCCTCTCCTCCGGGGCCACGCTGGTGGGGCTCATGCTGGGGAAGCAGGTCAGGCAGAGGGCCCCGCTCCTCTCTGTTGGAGTCTGTGGCGGGCACAGGAGGAGGGAAGGAACATTTTAGGATAGAAACGTGGAAAGGGAGCAAATTCTGTGAAATATTGAATCTCTGTCACATCCCTGAACTACGCGTGTCCCTTCCGATCCACTCCAGGGTTAATAGTGCATTTATATCGATGTTAACGCCCTTCCCTTGTATTTATTTCTCCATATCTAAGGATCATCTGACCACTTGAGAATCTAACTATTAGTCAAAGTAGTCAGAAAGTAGTTTCACTTTCTACTTGAAGCCGAGGTGGGCGAATCACCATCAGTCCATACAGGGTTAGCATTTGGCCGCATGAGATGAATTTATGGTATTACTGGGTTATCACATTTATTATGTAACACGGTGTTTACATGACATGTGAGAGCTGAGCCACAACACAATCTGTGGCAGCCCGGGTTAGCCGCACATCACCTTTATATGTTTGTTACTGAGGTGTAGAAAGGTGGTAATGGAGCGTTTTATACTTATAGCACCATATAGTCCTGTTAGGAGTATATGCAATAGGGGGCCTGGGGGGTGGGGGTGTATCCCCCCCCAATGGGGTTATTTAGTTCTCACAAATCCACAAACAGTTCTCAAGGAGTCCGACTGTGACTTATTTCCTATTGGTAGAATTTGGAAGCATAATCTTTTAATCTGCTTAATAAGTCTGGTATGTTAACTTCTGTTATTTGTGTGTTTGTCTGTTTTCTTTTATTTAACAGGTTTTTTGGACCTTTTGTCTGGCTGCATAAACCAGTGGGAGGAAATCTTATGTTTATTTTACAGAATTATTTGTTTATTGCTACCCATTTTTTTTTTCCTTAATTGATCAGCACAACCGTAAAATGTGGGTTTTACTTTTACAAGAAACCTTGTTAATTGTGTATTTTAAACATCTTAATTGACCACAAACATGTAATTTGGAGGTTTTAGGGGTTTCTTACTTTCAGTTCATGTTAAAAATCTCTCTGACGTTTGGACAGAGAGACAGAAAAGGGGGGAAAAGGAGAGAGCAGAGGCATAAAAAAAAAAGCCCCAAACAAACAGGAAAACCCTGACTTGTTGCCAAGGTGACTCTGACTCATGGCGATGTCTGCGTGTGATTGGACGACAGCGCCTGAGGGCTGAGATGTGATAGGATGAATTAGAGGAAAGGAGGTTGAGATTAGGATGAACCCGACTGCTTGACAAGACTGACAAAAGGACACGGAGACCCCGGACCACTTCAGTTAAGACTCGTTGACAAAATAATACTAAATAAGAGAAGAAAATAGACACAGTTCCCAGTTCAAATTCAATAATCTGATAAGTCTAATAGCAACAGAATGTGGACCCAAATCAGAAGCATTGTCCTCATTTTATCGTCCTATTTTTGATTGGAATCGTATGTATTGAAATAATGTTAAAAATACTCGTACTTCATCACACTGGCAGTGAGTTTTAAAGCAGCTTTACCTATATAACAATATCTGAAAACTAATAATATAAGCTTTTAGGTATCTTATACCAACAGCTGTTTTAAAATTGTAGCTTGTGGGGTAATAAGAAAGTCTGAAAATGGGGAAAAAAATAAGTGGAATTTTAGTAGCACGCAAATAGCTGATGGATTGATTTGCATTAACGGTGTTAATAATCAGTCTGTCTGACCTCTTTGGGACAGACTGAACATTATTTCACTACAGTACAAACCCTCCACAAAAAAAAAAATCAAACCAGTTACGCTGTGCTGAAAATGAAAATAATTTTATTCAAACTAATAAGAGGACATGCATATTTTTTCAATTTACCTGTTAATATTTTCTCATGGGTTTCCCCCAGAAAATGGTGTGATCCCGGCGACCGTTACATGAAGCTCGAATGAGTGGCGCAACGCGGACTTGTACGTCGAGCTAATGGCTAGCGACGAGTTAGCTTATTTAGACCGGGAGGTTTTCTCCCAGGGCGGGAAATTCACCGACTGTTTTATCGAGACGCTTAAAACGACGCTTATCCTGGCGGGGGGAGTGAAGCATGGCGGCCCACCAGGCTAGTAAAGCCCCGCTAACGTTAGCGCTGTCAATTTGTTGCTTGGTTTGCGTTCAAGTTGTTAGCAAATCAGTCTGTTGAGTTTTTTAATATGTTTATAACACTGTTATCAGTTTAAATCATCATCACCAAGACAGTGGTAAAAATAAAGAGTGTTAGAAAGTATGTAGTAAAGTATGAGAAGTAGCAAGCTAGCGGTTTACATTAGCAACAATTTAGCTTGGCAAATTAAAAGCATTATTTATCAAATCTATGCTTGATTTGCATTACAGTCAATCTCCTTAACAGATTTATTACCATTATAAACCATCATCAGTTGAGCTGTGATTTAAAAAGGGTGTTTTAGTAATGAAAGCAGCATGCTAACGATTCAACTGCCTCCAGATTTAGCGCTCGCTGTCCATTTGCTACATGATTAGCATAAAACGCTTTTACGTATTTTGAAACGTAGAAAATCTGTGATTTATTTGTTGACAATTACTGGTTAATCAATAATCCCTGTGAACCTATATTTGTCAATTTAATTATAAACAGTCCAAATAGTTTTAAGTTTGACTAAGCTGCCCATAGAAGCGCCTGAAGGCCTTTACTGTTAAGCTTTGACTTGACGTTGAGAGGCAGCCTCATGCAGAAGTGGGGAAAACACAAAACATATCCACGAAGGAAAAACTGTGGATTGCCCTTGTTTCAGAGAACGACTCCAAACTCATTGCATAAGGTGCTCAGATGGGTTATTTTTGTGTAGTTTGGGCTTCAACTAGTCTTTCATAATGGGCTATTGGCAAATAGTGCACCAGTAAATCAATTATGCTATGAGGGAAATCATTTATTTCCTAATATAACTTTATTGTTATTATTCCTTTATACACTATTTTGTATATACAGCATGGAGATAATTTTTTTTTAAAGTAGATTAAATATAATCACACATTAGAAAACAGATTCAGTTGCATATAAAATCTCCTCCACTAGACTGATACTGTTTCTGAGCTGTAGACTGTTTCTTTACTCCTGTCAGGTTGCAGAGGACAAGTCTGGACATGCCTCTCGCACAGCTGAGCTGACACACAGGGAGGAGGTGCAGGAGGCTGAAGCAGCTGCACCGTATCTGTTTACATTTTCAAGAATCTGTCCCTGCATCCTGGCTCCGTCCCAAATGAACACCGGCCCTTTCCCATCACAGCCAGACAAGACTTTTCCTTTGGGGTTACTGAGATTTGGATTAACAGTTCTACACATATCAGCAATCCCTCATCACGCCTGATGTGTGGCGTGTTGCAAACAAAACCGGTCCGGGCAGTTTTATGTCAGTGCCCACTGCGGTTTCAATGACGTCTGTCCACTCGGCTACAGAGGAGTCACGGGTTTAACCTGTGACAACCAGAGGGACTTTTCATCTTCATCATCTCAGACTACCCAAAAAAAAAAAAAACCCAGACGCGAAAATTAAGCCTCGAGTGCAACTGCTACATAACCAACACTGCTCCGTTGACTGATAACGCTCATGTTTACCTTACAGTGGAGGTTCAGATATTTTCCACTGTTTTATAATTGTTACTCCTGCTCAATAAGCGGTGTATGTGCACCTTGCACTACCAGCATTTAATCTTGGCTGTAAAGTTAATGATATACCTAAGAAGATAGATGTTTGGGTTTTCTTGGAGCAGGTTTATGTAGAGTCTTACCAATAATAATAATAATAATAATATTTTTTGTTTTTGCAACTTTGTCAGTTCCAATTAAATTTTCCTCTGCATTCAACTCATCTCTGTCCAAAGTGGGGCCCAAGGGCCATTTGCGGTCCTTGGGATGATTTTCTGTGGCCCTAGACTACAATTCAGGAATAGCATAAATTGCTAATGTTAAGATGGCATGCATCATTAACTCGGCTGTTTATAACGCAGCTCACTGTGTTGACGCAGCAATCGGCAGCAGCATGCTGCCAGTACTCAAACTCACAGAAAATCTGTGTATTAATTAATAGTGCTTAAAGGTGCAAAGGTGCATGAGAGACTTGGAGCTGTAGGTAAATAGCGCTAATATTTTTTTTGTTGTTTGACCTGAAAAGGCTAATGCCTATCTCCAGTGGTCATTGGGCGAGAGGCGGGGTCTACCCTGGATAGGTAGCCAGTCCATTACAGGGCAACACAGAGAAGCCCAACCATGCACATACTCAGATCTAAGGGAAATTTAGAGAGACAACGTAACCTAACAGTCGTGTTTTAAGTTACATTTAAAACATGAATTTATCAAAAGATTATTTTTCTTTCTCTTTTGCTTTATATTGCGATTTGAACAGAAACTAATTAATAATTGTATTTAGTTTTAAAGCTATTTAGACCTCTCTCCTAATTCCAAAAAAAACCCCAACAACACATGGTTTTCAATAATATATTCACATTGAACTTTATTTATTGGTTAGTGGTTTCATTTTTGGTATCTAATCCTTTTTCTTCCACTGTTTATTAGTTTTGCTTATTTTTTTGATTTTTTACATAGTTGTTTAGTTGTATGTTGCTTGTCTAGTTAAAGAGTTTGTTGACTAAAGTATTTCAAGTTGAAAGTATTAAAGTTAAAGTATTTCATTAATAAATTAATGTATTTTGGAGAGAATGTTTTGGTTTATTTGTGTGTTCAGTTGATATTTGAGAACTTCACTACTTCTTCTATGGGCCTATAATGCCACACCTCACCAGGCAGGTTTTCAGGAAACAATAACTGTAACTGAGACCTGATTGGCTGTTATTAATCAGGTGGTGCCCCAATGTGGTAATTTTGATTAAAATTACTAACTTATTGATAGTTATTCATAACCAAACCAAACCTAATGTTGCAAAACACCATTTGTCAAAACAGACCCGGATCATTGACTGTCCAACTGTATTTATGGCCGTTTAAAAAATGCATAAAAATATACCATATATGTAGTAGATGCTCTCACTATAACTTTTTTTTTTTAATAAAACATTACTTATTTGTAATCTTTTCAAATGTTTAAAGTATCAAAATATCCTGTAGTGCAACTGTCCGGCCTCAACTGAAGTGTTTATTGATTTTGTGTTTAATTGTTATAATTTGTTACAGATAAAACAGATACAGGCGCAAAGTAGAGTGATGCTATCATGTTACTTTTTCAGCTAAAAGAGGAAAAAAAAACAGCAGGGAAATATTTTATATGTGAAGGCAAGTGAGCTGCCAGAAAAGAACAAAATTAAAGGCCTTGTTGGCATTCACACTGAACGCGAACAAGGCGAATGGAGCGAGTGATTTAAATGTTATCCATAAGTAAAGGCGCGATCAGGAGCGAATTAACGGTCGACGATGCGAAAAACGTGTTTCGAGTGATGCGAATTTGGTGAATAGAGCGAACCGAAACTGCGAACAGGCTCAGTGGACTAGAGCAACTAGAGCAAAGCGTAATTTCGCTCAAGTTCAACAACTTGAACTTTTCTGTCAATTTATGTTGCGTTAACTAATCAGGGACCGTATCTGATTGTGAACAACACTGAGTTATTGGACTTCTATTGAGCACTGATTGATTTAATGACCGGTGGGGATGGAGTCCCATCCTCTGACACAAACCTGCAGGTTCTAACACCGGGTCCTGGACAGACAGAAGAACGGCAGCGACCTTCATCTAGCTCCTGGAGCTGGTGGTAAAACACGCTGAACTGGAAGCGTCTCTGGAGGATTTGGTGGACATGGGGACGCCGAGAAACGTTGTTCGGCTTTCCACATTACACATTATATCACTATTTTAAACCATCATTAGTTGAGCTGTGATTTAAAACGGTGTTTTAGTAATGGAAGCAGCATGCTAACGATTCAACTGCGCTAGCTGTCCGTTTGCTACATGATTAGCATAAAACGCTAATACGTATTTTGAAACGTAGAAAATCGGTGATTTCCTTGGTGATGAAACTGATATTTGTCAATTTAATTATAAACAGTCCAAATAGTTTTAAGTGTTGGACTAAGCTAAGGGGCTCCGATGGGATTATTTTTTTAATTAAGTTATTTTTGTGTAGTTTGGCCTTTAACTTAAATGCAGCACCGTGACCGGCTCGGTAAAACCGAGGTCCGCCATGATGAGCTGACCAAAACAAGAGAACGCTCCTCATGGTTGGTGATGCTGTGAAGCGAGTTGGGCGAAATTTCGCCATGTCGTCCATGCGGGAAAAAGGCGAACGCCACGGGACCAATGACAGGCAAAAAAATTAATAGAACTCGCCCTATTCGGGTTTGGTGTGAACGGAGTTTTAAACATAACACCGTCATCTATAGAGGACATTCCAGCAGCTATGGTAAGCAGTCGCAAATCCCTTAGCATGGAAGAAGGATTTTAATCCACCAGTGTCATCCACGCCAAAGATCAGAGGAAGAATGCATCTGCAGGTGAGAAACCTTACACTAAACTGCAGAAAGGAGAAGGATACACTAAATTGGAACATAAAAATGTCCATCTATTGGTTCACAAATGTTTTCTACTTCATTTAAAAAATAGGTTTTGTGGGTTAATTCTTTCCCTTTTTCATCTTTTCATGCGTGGTTTTAAAGATCATCACGTCTTTTGCCATATGGAGCGAACGCTCATCGTGCGGTGCGACTAATAATAGCAATACCTATAGTTAATTCAAAATATAATCTCTAATCTCTATTGCAGCTGGATTAGTCTCTTAGGGTAAACTGCATTTAAAATAACTAAATTTACAAAGATTTTACATAAAAAAAAATAAGCCAGTGAACTATATTTAAGATGGAGATTATAAAATTGTAGGATAAAATGCGAGTTCATTGCTGACAACAACTGACAGAAACTCAAATATTGTAATTCATAACCCTTTTAATTACACATAGTGTGCCAGTAAATATTTAACAGAAATTACTTAATTTTAAGATGACATTTTTTTTAAGGCCACGTCCGATTCCCTGACCTGAATAAACACTAAAATCAGTGAATTTTAAGAATTAATTTGGGGTAATGGGTAAAAAAAAACATTCTTATTGTCACTAAAGTTATATTCATATTTTTCAAATTTTAAAATTAGCCTCTAGAAAATCCTTATACGTCGATGATCCGCCCACTAGGGCTGGGCGATAAATCGATTTAATCGATTAATTCGAATTTACAATTCTTTAAGATTTCATTTTTGGAAAATCTGGATTTTATTTTGCCAATACACTCATTGGGTTTCCATGAAGAGAACAGCATGTGATGCTGAATATATGTTTGGGCAAATGTATTGTCAAAATATTGTTAAGTGGAAACTTTTTTTTTACCATAATACGAGGTACTTAATTTATTTATTTACTTTTTTTTTTAACTTAGTTTGAAGTTCACAAGTGCAGTGAAGCCTGTTCTTAGCTCAATGTGTAATACCACTATCAGCAAATGTTTTGTTATATTTTCATTGTTTATAACGGCACGGCTGCCATCTTGTTTTACAAGCATGTTTCACAGCTTGTTTTTAGTTGCACTTTGAATTCAGGTCAACTCCCTGACGAAATGCTTGACATAAAAAGCAAGGTTTTAAAATAATTTCTTTAATTTCTTTTTATGAAACAAAAAGGAGGAAAAAATCGATTAATCGGATTTGGAATGATAAAATTTATTTTTTAATTCATATCGCCCAGCCCTACCGCCCACATACTTCAGATACAGCTGAGCTCTAATTACGGTTATTGCTTTGGTTTCTTTTCACAGTTTCTAGCTCTTATCCCCCCTGAACAAACCTGAAAGTCGCGTTTTTTTGGCAGTTTGGAGTAATTAGCAGCTTCTTACCTGGTTGCTCTTCTGACGAATCAGCAGCTGAGAGCGTTCTCCGACCGCTCTCGCCCCTGACTGGACACTGTGGGGGTGTCGGCGACGGTGACGATGCGGGCGACTGCTGGTGGGCCTGGGCCTCGCCTCGGCCTTCCTGCTGGGGGCGAGGCAGCACGTTGGACAGGTAGAGGGCCTGCAGTGGCTCCATGTTTTGGAGAGGGGGGGCGCCACTCCTGGCGGTGAGCGGGCTCGTCCAGGTGGGAGGGTGTTGGGGCAGCTCCATGCGGCAGGTGTTGTGACAAGAAAGCGGGCCGTTTCCTCCTCCTCTGCTTTCTCCGAGGGTCTCGATGGTCTCAGCTCGGGCCATCTCAGCAGGAGCCTGAAAAGCATGAAATCTAAATTATTAACCACAGACAGAAATATCAACTAATATTCAGCCACTTATGGGGTTACCAGCGAATAAATTAACACTAACTGATGGCACAGGCTGACATTTATCTGCTCTGTCCTGACTGCGCAGAAATAGGATAGAAAGTGCCTGATTCCGTAATACCCAGGCAGACGAAAAACATTTTTTTTTCCTTATGTGACAATTCAACATTTTAAAATATAATTTGGAAAGAAAATTTATGTTTTCAAACCATTCCACATTTATAATATCAATCAAAAAGGAGCACAAAGCACAAGCATAATCAGAATTTGGCTTTTATTTTCATTCTTCCTTTCGGTATGGATTTAAAATGCAATATTTAAACAGCTAATGTGGGACATAATACATACAGTACACACAAATGAGCAATTGTAAATGCGTCCTTACAGAGGGAGGCAGAACATGCAGGAGCCGTGCTGTACATCGGGTCCTCTAGCCAAAGGCTAATTTATGAGCCCATGGTTGGTCTTTAAGACGACAATTCAGCCTTTTTGACAGGGGCTATAATAAGGGTGGAATACCCGGGCAGAACAGAATGGTTTCTCATGGCCCACGGCCCCCTTTTCTCTCTCTCCTCCTGTCGTCTTCCTGCTGAAGGCCGTCCTGCCACTGAGCAATGCTTTCTGTTCCGATGTCTCCGACGTAGACGAGGAAGCTAATCAGCTGGCAAGAAGCTGCTCCTCTATATCGCCAGCTCTCTCAGGCCAAAGTCAGGTCACTCCAAGCTCGTAGGGATCTCTAAGCTCCCAGAGCGGAACGACAAACTTTGGAACGGTCAGACTTTTTCTGCTGACCAGGTCTTTGTCTTGAGTTTTTCTAATTATTTTCCCAAACTTTCCAAAGGGGAGGAAATCTACCCCCTCCCCTTTTTTATTCTCTTGTCCAGCAGTTAGGAAGGCCTCGTTACCATCCTACTGTCCATTGCTGTTTGCTGATTAGTCAGATTTTCCATCTTCAGCCTCTCATACTCTCAGACGTGATGTATTCATGGACAGCTTTGCTATCGCAGTCAGACCTCACCTCCTCTGATAGGTCAGTTTTTGCCGCATCGCCGCTTTCAGTCGTCCCGCCCTCTGATGAGAGGACTTGATTGACAGCCTTGTCAATCTTGGCCAAAGTTCACCTCCTCTTTGAATTAGCTGGGATAAAGTGCAGCTTCTTCCATCCTCTTATGGTTAATTTCTTCTTGAAACCTTTTAATTTGGGGACAACTCTGCAGTCCTTTCCTCGTTTGATTATTTCTTTTATACAGCATTCCTGCTTATTATGGAAAATTACATTGCATTCAAGGAAAAAGAGATTAAGAGCAGGCGATAGGTCACAAACTCAGACAATATGTCACTCTGATTATTTGGGTATTTAATTGTAATTGTTTGGGCTAGCCTCACACTTAGGAGTCCCTCATTCTAACCTTGAACAGCTCATCTCATAAACCATCTCCAACATGATTCAGACAGTTATCCACCTGTTGCTGTGGTCTGCGTCAGCGTCCTTATCTCTGTTTACGGTACACCGTGAGCTTTGCTGCAGGCTGGCACTAACACTTTACAGCCAGACTTATAACTCATTTCACTATGCATTATTATCACAGATAGATTCTTAATCATCCAATTCATTAATACGCATAATTTTCATTGATTAGCTGACTTAGTTCTGCATAGGAAGAAAAAAATAATAATGAATCACAGCACGGCAACCAAGGGCTGGACAATTATGAAAAAAAGCATATCGATAAAATAGAAATTATATTAAACGATATTACACGATATTATATATATATATATATATATATATATATATATATATATATATATATATATATATATATATATATATATATATATATATATATATATATATATATATATAAATAAAGAGAGAGAGAGATCTGAATAATAGCTACTTAAAGTAATGATAAACAACCAAAAAGTATTTTCTTGTTATAATAAACAAATATGATGCTCTAAAAATACGACTAAATCATAATTATATGTTTTGAGGAAGCTATAAGCGATTACAACTCATAAACCCATTGATCGATTTTCATATTAACTTTTTTTCCCCCTTCCAGTTTCACCTGCTTTCGACCGTCTACCGCCAGGGGGCAGCAGACGCCCTCCCTCCTCCCTGAGCACGAGACTTGTGTTTGTAAACAAATCCGTGCACGAGGATGCGCGAACGCGTCGAAAAAGGTCGAATATTAGTGCCGCGCGCCGTTCTGTGAACAACAAACGGTTATTTACCGCGTATAAAAAACGGTGAAGACTCGTGTAAGGTGAAGTTATTGTTGTTTTCTTTCCTACTAAATCGGTTTATTTTTATTAAATTTTTTTTTAATATTTATAAAAAATTGACGATGTTTTTTTTTTTTGTTTTTTTTTTTTGCCGCGCGGTTTATATGTAATAATTATATCAGAACAGCGCAGATAAAAAAAAAAAAATGTTCGCCCTATATTCCCGAGCCCGGGCTTGTCTGGGCATGTCTGTCACAAAGCGGTCTCATCCGAGCTGCATGAGACGAGAACGTGAGAGCAGATGTGAAGAGAAGAAGAAAAATATGTTTTAAGCTGACGGCGCGCGCTGCAGCTGTTGCTGCTGCCCCACGGCCGTGGAGATGACGCAACCTTGCGCCGACAAACTCGCGACCTACTTGGTGAAAATGACGATCCGTGTTGGTGGTGTCTGGTGGTGATGTTGCGGTGGGAAAGAGGTGGACATCCGCGAGAAACAAATGTTCCAGAAGACCCAGAGACGAGGATTGGCTCAGAACATGGGCGGAAAAAGGTCCGGCCGGTGTCGGTGTCACTGCATGTCAGCGGTCCCGGGATGGATCGAGTTGAAATGTCGGCGAACCCATCCGAAACGGACCCGATCCAGGGTGAAGAAGAGGTTTCTGTGAGGCGCGCTGTAGCCCGTCCGTGATGCTGTGTCCGACCGAGCGCCGCTCACTCTCCTTTTCAACGCCGCCGTCACAATAAAAGCAGCGGCGTCAACCACTTCCGCTCTTCCTTTCAAAATAAAACGCACCCGGGCGTCCGGAGGCGATCCTGGCCACTGAACACATAAAACGGAACACTTACTCGAGTAACTTTTCGACCAAAATGCACTTTTAGGAGTAAGTATTACTCCACCGTACTTCTTACTTTTACTTTAACCCGAAATTAGTGATTTTGGAGTGGTCTCGTCAAAGTTTGGTCTTAGATTTATTTTTATTTAACCTTTATTTTTTCCAGGAAATAAATATTTCCAGTGTTCAGGACTAAGGATGCATCTGAGATACTTCAAGCCCGAGTCATAGCTGGTTGAGCAGTTGCCTTTAGGCAGTGGTGGGTAGTATAAACCAGTTACATTTACTCAGTTACATTTACTTGAGTAACTTTTTGAACATAATATACTTCTAGGAGTAGTTTTACTGTACTGTACTTGTTGTTTTTACTTGAGTAAATATTATTAAACTTCACTACTCTTACTTGAGTAAAATTTCTGGCTATTTTACCCACTGTGAGGAACTTCACTGAATAAAGAACAAGTCTGTTTCAATCAAAAACGCACCATAGAGACATCTACAGTTTATATTAAGGAGACGCTTCTTGTTTGAACACAAGCTTTGTTATTTTTAATGTTACTTTCTATCTGCTGAACCCATCGGATCATTTACAGGTCAGGTAACCACAGTAAACAGTATATATAGTTATTGGAAGTATTTTGCATATATATATATATATATATATATATATATATATATATATATATATATATATATATATATATATATATACATTACCTGCTTGTTTTTATGCTGAAAAGATTCTTTAGGAAAGTTTTTCTTCTGCCTAAATTTGTTACTTTGTAATCGTTATTGTTTGTAATTGTTTATGTTAGTCGTTAAAATACCAGAATTTGTGCATGATTTAATATTTTTGCCTGACCAATTATGTAATTTTTAAATATTTAATCTATTATAAATATTAACTCAGTACTTGAGTATCCTTCTTACCAAATACTTTTTCACTCTTACTTGAGTAATTACATGGTTGGGCACTTTTTACTTTGACTTGAGTAAAAATATGTTGAAGTGGTGTTACTCTTACTTGGCTACTCTACTCACCTCTGAAAATTAATAGTTAACTTACTTTATTTAATTACTCATTTACTGCTACTCAATCTAGTTTTAATTGACAGCGTGGGTTGTGTATTTATCTGTTTATAGATTTTATTAGTTTTCAATTGCAGGATTTAATAAAAATTTGATTCCTTCCTTATTTATTTCATCTTTGGAATTTGAAAATGCCTTACAAATACACGTGAAGTTAATGAGTTTATAAATTATGTATAAACATACATACTCAAAGAGTGAGAAAAACCTCAAACTTCCCCCAATATCCGTACTTTATACTAGATTATCTCAACCTGCTTCCACTTACATAAGTATATCTGCAATATTAACAACTTTACACAATTCCCTATATTAATTTCTAAAAACAAACATGTTTTGAACAGCAACATTAACATTTCTTAAATGTAAAAATCAAGTAAATCAAAAATGATAAATGGACACAAACATTAAAAAAATTAACAAAGTAACAACATTTTTGTGATAATCACAATCAAACATAAAATCTAGACTGAAGTGACAGAAAAATGTCCATTTATTTTATTTAATTCTGTTCCAGTTGAGGATGCTTTTATTGCATAGGATACACATCAATGATGTGAATCAGCTTTCTTTTCTCCTTATAACAAGTGCTGACATGCTCCCATGCAGGATGCTGTATGTCCTTTCCTTTTGCTCCCTCTTACAGCAAACGTTTTCTTCCAAAAGCTGAGAGAGAAAACTTTTGACTTGCCTGATTTCTGCTCATTTCCTGGCCCGGCAGCTCAACAGCAGCTCCTTCTAATGAACCTTCACCCTCTTTGCCCCCTCCTCTTCTGTAACAGAGAAAAGTTTTGAGTTATTTCCTCAGGAATGGCCTTGTTCGTCAGGTGAACGTGAAAACCAAGACCAATGTCGCCCTATAACAAAGCTGTGTCTACTTCATGCGTCAGAAGATGGCTGATGGTCTTTACTAAATGTAAGACCTTATTTGGGTGAGGCAAAGAACAATGGCCCTTAATAATCAAGCTCCATCATATCTCAGAGCTCTGATTACCCCGTATGTTCCTAACAGAGCACTTCGCTCTCAGACTGCAGGTCTGCTGGTGGTTCCTAGAGTCTCTAAAAGTAGAATGGGAGGCAGATCCTTTAGCTATCAGGCTCCTCTCCTGTGGAACCAACTCCCAGTTTTGGTCCGTGAGGCAGACACCCCGTCTACTTTTAAGACTAATGTTAAAACTTTCCTTTTTGACAAAGCTTATAGTTAGAGTGGCTTAGGTTACCCTGAGCTATCTCTGTAGTCATGCTGCTATAGGAGTTTTCCTCTCCACTGTCGCTTCATGCATGCTCAGTATGAGGGATTGCTGCAAAGCCATCAACAATGCAGACGACTGTCCACTGTGGCTCTACGCTCTTTCAGGAGGAGTGAATGCTGCTTGGAGAGACTTGATGCAACCTGCTGGGTTTCCTTAGAGAGGAAACTTTCTGACCAACCTGGAGGATCTGATAGAAGCTGACTTTGGAAAGTGCCTTGAGACGACATGTTGTGAATTGGTGCTATATAAATAAAATTTAATTTAATTTAATTGTAATATTATTTAGGCTCTTCTTATTTAGGTTGACACGTTCACTAACAATCAGGGGTGATTATGTAGAAGCCTAAATTCAGTTTTGGTCAAGATAAAAGGGATTATTCATAAATTAAATTATATGTACAAGAAGGTAAAAGGTATGACATGTGTAAGGCTATGTAATATTAGCAACTATACTAAAGCTCTTTAGCAAATGTGAATATTTAATTGCTCATTAGCGAGTTACTGGACTTTTGGGAGTGGCTACCGCTTCAGTAAGTCAGGCAATTGGAGTGGAGCCACGCAGTTTTTTGACCTCATTCACATTTCTCCTAATCCTGTTTTGCTATTTTGTTTTGATGGATTTCATACATGTATGGTTTATACCTTTAAAGTAAACGGTTGAACCTAACGGAAAGGATCCTGTTTGGTTTTTCGCCATCAAGTGGGAAAAGAAGAGCGTCAAGCTTACTTAGGACCCTACACCCACGCCACAGTCAAAATAAACCCTTCCTTTCTCCCACCAGCCCAATTTCCTCTCAGTCTTACACACATTTTCAGTCGCTATAAACTCTGACTGGTCTCTGTGTGACGAGAGGATGAGTCGGCCTTCAGTAAACACTCCTGATCAGCTCTTATTGTATTATTTGGTATTAGTAAATGATTCATCCAAAGAGATTTGAAGGGTTTTCTATGACACAGGGAAAATTTATCAGAATAACTTGTATAAATAATGTAAATAAGGAATTCACAGCGCTCACTGTGTACGGCTGCAGCATGTGTGCATGGGGCTGTGGAAGGGAGGACCTCCACACCTCAACTTCCCTGGCCTAGCTGCTCCTGTGGGGCTTGGCCTGGCAACAAAAGAGGAGACCGCTCCACGCCGTCTCGAGTCCAGCTTTCCTGCCACAGCTGAAAAAAATAAATCACAAGGCTGGTTTCGGCGTAGACGGATTCCTTACTCCGGCGTCTGGTTACGCAGAAGATGGCCCGCAGACTTAGCTTCGATCCAGCCTGCGGTTCTCCAAACTCCAGTCAGGTCCTCCGCCCTGCAGAGGAGGATGAGAGTTTTTCCCCAATGCTGCTCCAACGTAGCAGCGGGAAATGAGAGCGAATGTATTCAGGCAGCAAGCCTTTATACTGTGAGCCCCCCTGCTGAGAGAGGCCGTCCCTGGGTGTGTGTAAGTCTCAAATTTCTTTGCTTACAACGCAGTCTGACTTTTCCTCATTGCTTGATTGCACAACAAAATTTGATGAACTTCAACATTTAAATTTGAAAACTGAGTCACAGATGGAGTTTTATTTTTAGTCATTTCCCCAAGCATTTCAAGCTTTAACCTTGGGCCGAATAACTCCAGGGAAGATTGGCCGCTGTCTTAGATGTTTTCCATCTGAAAAATAATATTTCTCTCTGAGCAAATACTGTGAAAATAGTTTAGAAATTCCTTTCTATGTTGTCGAACAGGGACAGTAGCTTCTTTACGGTCATTGCTGATGTTTTCAAGCTTGGCATGGTGTTAACACACTAGTTCACAATGATGGTACTCAGCTGACGGATCTGCACTAGATCATCTGGACCTGGCGGCTACTTTTCACTCTCAAATCCTGTGGAAGCAGCAAAGGGGGTACTTAGTTATTTAAATTCAACCTCCATCCATCGTCTTTATCAGATGGAAGACATTTCGTAAAGCATTTGAACCTCTAAAGTCATTGCTGGTGTCTCTCTGCCCTGGCATTGCACTAACAAACACCCCAAACCATCAAAACACCTGGTTATATAGAGCTGGTTGCACCCACTGAGGATCAATAATCAGTTTAATGATTTTGTAATATTTTGTGCCTAAGTTATAATAAAAAAAATTGCTTTGTTATTATCCATCTATTGTCTGCCGTATCTGTGCAGGGTCGTGGGGAGCTGGTGCCTATCTCCAGCAGCCATTGGGCAGGAGGCGGGACACACCCTGGGCAGGTCCCCAGTCCATCACAAGTCAACGCAGAGACACAAAGGACAGGCAACCACTGGATACACTCACACCTAAGAACACTTTAGAGAAACCAATTAACCTGTTTAACATGTTTTTGGACTGTGGGAGGAAGCTGGAGTGTCTGTAGAGAACCCAACTCAACTAAAGTTCCTTTAAATCAAGATTAAAAACACATTTGTTTAGGATTGCCTTCAACTGTTCTAGTTAACTGAAGCACCACTTTTTTGTTCTATTTTCTATCTACATTTTAGTCCTACTTTCTTTTATTCTGTTTTATTTTGGTATATCTTAATCATGTAAAGCACTTTGCATTGTCCTTGTACTGAATTGTGCTATATAAATAAAATTTCCTTGCCTTGCCTTGCCTTGCCAACCATGCACAGGGAGAACATGCAAACCCCATGCAATAACAGACCCAGGCTGGGATTTGAACCCAAGACCTTGTTGCTGCAAGGCAACATACCATACCAAAACCTGTTTATTTATAAAGCACTTTAAAATAACCATGCTCATCAAAGTGCTGTACATACAACTGAAAATAACAGTAAAATTAAAACAGACAAAACACAGACAAGCTAAATTAGACAAATAACATAGTTAAAAACTGTTATAATAGTTAAAATTAAGCAAAAGTAATTAAAAATAGAGTGAACCTCTCAGGATGTGCAAAATGCTTGGGCAACTCTGAGGGCGTTTAAGATGTGGGTAATGTGTTCAGACCTTTTGCAAGATAGAGGAAGTTAAAGGAATCCAGCCTAGATGTTAATGCATGAATCATGAGCTATGCCTTCCTGTAAATAGCTTTATGTTGGTAGCTTGCTCAGTAAAAACATGGCTATTGTTAATGTTTCCAGAGAATGCGTAAGGATTAATCGCGGTTAACAACGGCTAATGTTTCACAACAATTGCTCTTAAGTGTATTTGGAAATGGATTTGTAAACTTCAGATTCAAGAGATTATGAATCAGTTTCAGTATTGCGTTGTAATGAGTAATAATGACAGACAGTTACTGAGGAGTAATCACATGTTTAAAGTTTTATCATGTTCCCTTTTTAGTTCCACATCAGGCTGACATTCAGGTTTTCGGCTGCGACGTCTCATAAAAAAGTTGCAGGTCACAGCAGCAGCCTAATTATCGCAGTTTTCACCCTCTGCAGTCTGAGAACCCTGCATAATATTAGCATCCCAAACAAGCCCAGAACCCCCCCACCATCCCGACCCCTGACCCTCACCCTATTATCCTGAAGAGGCGGCTCTCAGCTGCAGGGCATGAGACAGCGGCCTGCTAGGCTGCAGGTCAGAGGCTGTTCAATCAGCTGGAAAGGCCAGGATACCCCCCCCCCCCCCACCCCACCCTGTTTGTCTGGGTGTCAGGGGGCGGGGCCTCTCTCAGGTACATGCCGAGGCAAATACCTTCCAACAGCTTTCACTTCCTCAAACTTCCGGGTGACACGTTGTCAGATGTTACGTTGCACAGATCCGATAAAGAGCGTTGCTCCGAGGTGGAAACGATACAATCAATAATACAGTAATTTGTAAATTTGTAATTTTTATTAAGGATCCCCATTAGCTGTTGCCATGGCAAACAGCTAGTCTTCCTGGAGTCCACAAATTTAGAATTTCCAAAAATGTAATTTCTCAAAAATTATCAGAGAATGCACAAAAGAACAAGTAAAATAAAACAGCCAATAAAACAAGAACAAATATAATAAACAGCCGATAAAACAAAAACACTTCAAATGGAGTCTCAGATTATTTTTAAAAGATAATTTACTATAAGTGCAGCAGATGTACTGAGGTCACATATATAAAATTTAATTGCTCTCGATAGCTCCGCGGTTCTACCGGCAGACGGCGAAACAATGGTTATGTCTGCTGACCGCGCCGGTGCAAAGCTCTTTTGAGGCTCAGAAAGGACAAATAAACTGTCAGGGTTCAGTTTTGATCGGATTTTTGTTCACTATTATTTCAGTTCTTCCTCCTTGTCAGGGTTTAGTTATGTTCTGGGCTCATTTATTGTTAGTTTTCAGCAGGGCTTTGAACCGGTTCAAGGAACGAAAACGAAAACCGGGACCTTTTTGTATTTTACAGGGAACAGAAACGAAACCGGAAACGTTATTGTTTTTTATGTTCTGGAACTGGAACACTTATTTAAAAATAATGGTAAACGGTTACTACCGGTTTTATTTCGTTCCTCAGAGTTTTCGTTGCCTAATTAACTAGAAAAAAAAAAAGTAATTATTTTCCTGCGCACGTTACCATGACGGCTGAGGTTCACTTCCTGTGTGACATCACATCACACATTCGCTGACTGAATGGAGAGAGAGCGGTGTCTCCACTAGAGCTACACATCTTAAATAAGAGGTAAATTACGATCCATCGTTAAGTGAAACGCTCATTCCAAACACAATATCAATAGCTGCAGGGTTTCCCGCAGCGCTATCTTGCCTCGCCAACATTCCAAAAAAAAAAAACTAACTCGATATGCTTGCATGTTTATTTGAGGTTAACACGCGTTTTTTTGTTGTTGCTTTTGCACGTGCACATAGTGAATGGCAGGAAAAAAACACATGAATACGCATCCCCCCCCCCCCCCCCCCCCCCCGACTCGGTCCGCGCAAAATTTGTCGTCCCCCCTCCAACTCACCGCCTCGCCTAAGCAAATTCCTGCGGGAAACACTGAGCTGGTTTAAGCTGGGAAGATGAGAAAGATGTGACATAATTCTATAGCATTAAACAGCTGACAGGAAGAACAAAATTAACCGTTCCGGGAACAGTATTTTTTTGTTCTAACCGGTTCGGGAACGTCAATTTATTGGTGGAACTCATAACCGGAAACGTTATAATTCCGTTTCTGTTCGGAACGAAGCGATTGGGGAAAAAAAATCGGTTCAAAGCCCTGGTTTTCAGTTTCCTCCTCCCCCTCACTCAGCTCTCCTTCACTGAGGTTAGTCATTAATCAGTCAGACTCACTTCCCCTGCCAGCCTCCCTACTTAAGCCTCCCTCTGCTTTCACTCCTCGCCTGTCTGCTTGTTTGCTCCTCCTAGCAGTTTGTTTCCTGCCTCAGTTTTTCCATGTTAGTCTCTGTCTGCTGCTGGATCTATCCTGTCTCCCCTCTGAACCTCAGGAGGAGCTTCTAATCCTGTTGTGACTCTGACCAGCAGGTATTTTTCCTGCCGTGCTGTGGATCCTGCTGCTGTACTCTGGTCTCCAAGTACCCTCTCTGCCGTGCTTCTGGTCCTGCTTGCCAGCTCCTGCACACATCTACACCTCAGCTCCAGTTCAGTCCTGCATCTCTGGTTCCACCTGCCATTATTTATCTTTCTTACAATAAACTCTCTATTTTAGCTCTGTGTCTGCGTGCTCTGTCCGGGTTCATCCAAGAACAAATCATGACATAAACACCATCAGGGCGTATATTGTTTTATTTGAAGATGATTATATGGGGTTTTTATGGTCATAGTACGTGACTAGGCCCTTTTAAACATTTGTCAAAAAAGGTTTTAATAAGCCAAGGTTTGTATTTTCATACAATCTAAGGAAAGACAAAGGAAAGACCTTTAAGTTTTGCATTAAGAAAAGAGAGTTTGATGTGCGACACACTTGAAAGCGTTGCATAAAAGAAAAAGAGGCTCAATCTTCATAATGTCACACATGTCAGTGATTCAGCTTTAAGTTAATCAAACTGTTTGAAACAAAAATGCTTTCCACCCACATTTAAAGGTTGAGTCGAGCACTGATCTCTATCCCTGCATTCAAATTAACAAAAACAATAAACACTTTATTTTGTGTCGATTTAATTCCGAAACAAAAGTTTAAATCTTTCCTGGTTTTTCACGTTTTTCGCCCAATATAAACATCAGTTTCTCTTCCTTCATTATTTTTGCACAACTACGTCTGTTTTTCTTTACATCTTTTGAAAAAAAAAGTAACTAAAAGCAGAGTTAACGTTGTTTTTCATATTTATCATGCATGCAAAAAAAATTGTTTAGTGTTATACAAACTTGAAGTGGTTTACAGAGCTAAAAGTAATGAAAAGCGGAGGGCCTGGATTTGAATTATAAGGGAATAAACTTGTGGAGCATGAAAGCAGAAATGTTTATAATTGGAATTACTTGAAAACAAATCTGATTACATAGAAAATAACTATCATAAACCAAAGGGTTAGTAAATTCAATGCTGCGCTTCCAGTTCATCTTGTTTTTTTTGGAGTTTTTTGCCGTTTTAGATCAAGTACAGTAAATAAAGTATAATTATTTTATCCTGGAGACAGAAACCAGATGCATGGTCAAAAGCCCAAATATTTAAATAACATTCATGAACATGAATACTGTGTTTTATTTAGACTTTCTAGTGTGTTCTGTGCAAACTAACCCCTATAATTAAAGCTGAAAGTCAACAACTCACAAACAAAGAAAGAACATCTTGCAGAGAATCTCTGGATCTCTGGAAATGTGTAAAACCGTGGAAGCTCTAAAGAAACGTGGCTGAAGTCACAGGAGGGGTTTCTGGCGTCTTTAATAAATTACAATTTTATTAAAAGTTCATTCAACTCACCAATGAACCAAATATTTATAAATCAAATACACACAGATCGATGTTTTCAAGCCTTTATTTCTGTTAATTATGACTCGATCGCACGTTGCTGCTGCTGGCTGCTCTTCACCAGCTCTCTCTGTGCTACACAACTGATTTTAAAAACATTTTATTGCTTTTCAAGTGTCTTAATTGTTTTTGTTTCACCCTCACGCTCTTCCTCGGTCCCTGGTGTCCAACACAGCATTGTGTTGTCTAACGTTGTTTTATGTCTGTTTTTACTTTATTTACTATTTTTACTTAATCTCTTAATGTACAGCGTTTTGGTCAACCATTTGAGCTCTTTAAATGGGCTTTATCAATAAATCGGATTGGATGCATTTCCGCTTACAGCCAATGGAAACACGATATTTAACATCACAGTATTACCTTAGACCAATAAAAACACATTACTAATACAGAAATGTGGGCCTAAGTCAGGTTGTCTGAGTGTTTGTATTTTCAGACTTTTAGTTACTTTCTTATTCTGTTTGAGTTTGTGTTTTTTTTTTCTCTTTTTGTGTGTTCCTGTTTTTATTTCATAGTTTTTATTTTATTCTGTCTACATTTAGTTAGATTCCTCCCATGTGTTTCCCTTCAGTTCCTGTTCATTGGACTCCTCCCTTCATCTCATCTGTCTTCATTGGTCTCAGCTGCTCCTCACTTCCTTCTGATTATCTTCACCTGTTTCTCCCTCTCCCCCACATTCCTCTGTATTTAAACTCCCTGGTTTTCATTTTTCGTTGCTGGTTCTCCCCTTATGTTCAGGGCTACTCAGTTATTTTCTCCATGCCCGATGATCCTTGAGTTCATTCATAGGTTTTTACCTTTTATTGAGTCTATATCAAATTCTTGTATAAAACCTCACAGATAATGACAGTTTACCTGCTTAAAGGTTATTAATTTTAATCTGACAAATTAGCCTCATCTGAATGCATATTCTTATTTATTAAACATCCATAATTTCTGACACTATTTTTCTTTATCCCTAAAACAACTGTTTCATTAATATCTGTCACATGCTTGAAACATGCATCTGCCGCTGTGGCCGGTGGATCTGATGATGTGAAACCACCACCTACAAATTATACAAGACCAAAAACAAAAGCAATCATTAAGCAGAAGACAACCCTGTACAGCAGGGATTAAAGCCACTTTATCAAACCTGTATTGAGGGAGTACAGAAGGAGTGAACATTTTGTGATTCTGGTCTTTATGATTATTGAGAGATAACTTATTTGGTTTAAATGTATTTAGTATATAATAGAACAGAATAGAAACATCTTTAATATCTCCCTAAGAGGAAATTCAGGCGTACCAACAGCAAAGAGACAGGCAAATTGAAAGCAACGGTAAGAATAAAACAATCAAAATTTGAAGAGGAAACTGTAAAGTAAGAGCATATTTACAACATAATAACAAATACAATACAGTTTTTAGTTATTGAAAACAGCATATTTTGATTAAAAGGCATATAACTGTGTAGGGCGGGTTAGAAGATCTACAAACTGTGGAAATGTGTATTTGCGCACAAAGAACACAAACAGAATATTGTGTAAAAACGGCAGCGATGTAAACAACTTACTGAGTTTGTTGGGAGCAGAAATGTTTGTAAAGTCTAACAGATGCTGGGAGGAAGGAAGAGCGATAACGCTCCTTTGTGCACCTCGGATGTAGCAGTCAAGTTTTTATTTCATTATTTAACCAAAATCTTTATCAGCAGTTTTTATTTAATTCCTCAGAACCGCACATTTATTATTTTTAGCAATCACCAGTGGCTTTTTTTAATTTTCGATCCTCTTTTCTAAACGCATAGCTGCTGCAGGCGGATCCGTTGCACCCAGAACAGCCGCTGGTGCCAACCCATGACCGAGGCCACCAGGGATGAAGTCACCTGCAAGGTTTTTGGTTCAGATCTGCATTCATCAGTATTGTTTATTGTCCTCCAAGGTGTGCGATTGGATTTAGAGGGTATTCAATGTAACTTGAGAGCAGTCATGCTGCAGAGAGACAGTATGACGGCACCAGATAAGGTTTTAATAACACACACACACACACCCTCTGACAGGTAATCTACACCTGTGTAGTTGTGATAAGGATGTAAATGAGATCTGCTACCGTGGGTCTCGTTTCTGTAGTGGCACCAGGTCAGTCTTTCCCCCCTGTTTTTCTCTCAGTCCTTTAATTTCACAACTAGATTTTATTTTCACCACCTACAGGTCACGAAAAGGTTGGCTCTTCATCGGCCGTTTCTTGAAAAAGCAAAACAAGCTGGACCCAGAAGAAGAAGTCCTGTTTATCAACAAATATAATTCACTCTGATGTTGACTTTGTGGTTGCTTAAAACAACTGTAAGGATGCCTGTCGCAGACAGGATGGCTTTGTTTGAGTTAAATTTTCCAACCGCATGATATTTAATGCGTAGAGGAGTCAAATGATATCTTTACACTGGATACAGCCCTTGGTACAAAGCAGAAATAAATCATCATGGACATGGATGGTCTGCATTAGACACGTCCAACCTTGAAGACCCAAATCCAAGCTTTCGTTTTAGTTCTCTAATTTACCAGCTCCCGGTCTATTTTAAGGTGCGTTCACACCAAATGCACTCGCTTCACCGCGTCATCAGGCAGGAGGAGCGTCTTTCTGCTTGCCAGTTCCTCCTATCTGTTCAACTAGATATAGACAATATAGAAAAAAAAACATATAGATAAAATGAAAATCATATTGATTGATATCGATAATTCTCAACATATTAAAAAAAAAAACATTTTAAATGCAGCCCTGGACATTTTATACTGTTGTTTAGCGACCTGTTTTTAGATCCAGACACAAACACTGAATTCAAACTCAACCCTTTATTCAACCAACTTTTTACCAAAACTGCAAGTTTTTAAAGAAGAAAAAAGAACGTGTGCTCTCTGGACTCCTTGAAGGGGGCGGAGCTTGATTCCTGGGTCTGCGCTGTCATTGGCTGGGAGGATGTAATGATGTAATATTAACCTACATGATTGGCTAGAATGCAGAAGGAAGGAAAACTGTTATTCTATTGAACTTTTTATTGACCTTTTGTGTTATATCATCAATATAAATCTAAGGGTATACTATGCAACCGGGGTTTATTTTTCAGCGAGGCTCCCCCCAGAGGGCGAAAGTAAAAGTGCACTGTCATAAAGATGCTCAGCTGTTCTGGTTTCTCCGTCAAGCCAGGCGCGGTTGTTTTGAGCTTAGCAGACAGGCGAACGCAACGAAAAGTGGAAAAAACGGCAGTACAAACAATGACTAACACAGTGAAAGTATGAACATGCACACAGAGAGAGAGAAACCATTCCAATGTTACTTACAATCGCATCAGCAGAAACGCGAGGTCCACGTCAGCCTTGAAGCCTTTTTTTTCTTTTAGCTCTCGCTATTCTGAAAAATCTTGCCCGATGTTCACCTGTGTACGACTCCTCTCTCTGTCCAGAGCCCTTTTCCTCTTTCTTGCCTGCTCAGACATGGGCTTTCGCTGTTTTCTCGCTGGTTCCGCCATGATAACTGCACAAATATCGCCACTGCGCTAGCAACGAGCATGCCTTTCACTGGGGGCATGTAGCAGTTCTCGCCGTAAAGCAAGACCGACTCTCGCGATGCACCAGACTTCTGAGCCTGTGTGTGCGGGCCGAGGGCTCCTGCAATTGCAAGTACGGTATTTCCCCCACAGACCCCCAGGGTGGCAGAGAAAACCTTAGTTCGACCTGAAATGACTAATTTAATCATCCAAAACGGTATGGAACACATTAATTAACTGAAAAATGTTGCATAGTATGTCTTTAATTGATATATATTGTTATTTAATTATTGTCCAGCCTTATGTTCAACACATTGTGGTGGATGTGGAGTCATGGTGATGTATTTAATGTGGAAAGCTGAAAAAGTGCGTCGGCACCGCTGGGTCCACCAGGTCCTCCAGAAACCACCACCTGTAGCTGTGTCTGGAGGACGGTCGCTTCCAGTGGTGTTTCCATCTGAACCCAGTATGAGGATCTGCTTCCTGGGGAGAAGGATCTTCCTCCAGGACCTACAGGCATTTAATCCGTCAGTAAATCCATCATTGCTCAACAGAAATATGGCCTAACTGTACCGTCTAAGGCTATGTTCACACTGCGGGGAAATGTCTATCCCTCATGGGGTGATGAGGGGAGCCGGTGCCTATCTACCAGCTGTCAGTGGGCGAGAGGTTAAGATAAGATAAGATAGTCTTTATTGATCTCACAATGGAGAAATTCACTCGTCACATCGGCTCATACAGAAGGTGCAGAGTAGGGAAGGTGCATTCAGTTATATACAGTGAATCTTCATATCTACAATGGATCAGAAAGAATACAAAAAAAAAAAAAATACAAAAAAGGAAATAGGAATGTAAATGTCTCATTTACATTCTTAGTGGTCTATATATATATATATATATATATATAAACATATCTATATACTTAAATATATACATATATCTATGCGCCTACATACATACGTACCTACGCGTATATACGTGCATATACATTGTATACATTTGTACATACATACGTGCATACATTTGTACTGACTTATGTTCAGGTGGTGATAGCAGCAGAAGTTACTACATCAGGATTATTGCACAGGTTGTAGGACAGTGTATTAAATAGATTATTGCACCTTGGTTATTGCACATTAATTATTACAGTTATGGTCACAGTTGCAGTTACACCTGGACAGGTCGCCAGTCCATCGCAGAGAGGTGCTCCAACCTTGGGAAAAGAGCCTGAGGCCGAAAGGAGGATGTGGAAAGTAAGATTTTGCTAAAAGCAGTTTCCTTCCCCCTATGAATAAACGCAGTTGGATTTTTCTAAACTTTTCAGAGTGAGATCATCCAGCGGCAATGAAAGATGAATTAACCAAACATCTTGACCAGAGGTACCATTAATCTAATATTAAAAACAACTAAATAACAGGATCACAATGCCTCATTCATTAATTGATCCCTGACTAAAAACGTATATAAGAGATTTTTATCCCCAGTTATACGTTCCAACAGTGTCTTATTGTGATTTTTAAACTCTAGCCTTGAACTCGGCCCGGTCGAGTGAGCTCTGGTGTCGATGTCTTTGGACTCGTTGGCCAGCGTGAGACACGATGAGTCTGCCGGCCCCGAGGAATCCCTGCCGTGTATGTTTAGCTGCTGTTTGTCTTGCAGTAACCAAAGCAGACAGCCTCACCGTTTGTCACCTCGGCTGAAAGCTGAGCCACTGTTTGGGTTGCAACAATGACCTCATGCTGTTCGCGCTCACCCCCTCTGCTCTGCATCCCCGGCCCTCCCTCCCTGAACCTGTGACTGGCTTCAGCGCAGCTGTAATCTCTGAAAGAAAGAGACTGTGTGCGTCTTACTCTAAGGTAACCTCAGGTATCACCATCTTATTGATCCATTCCTGCTCATAAGTCTGCGAGGGTGATAAACGCTTTCCCCCCATTTCTGCTCCTGGTATTAAAGTCTGCAGCAACAATTTTGCATTTTATGCGTGGCGCTTCATCAAATGCAATAAAGTATTCAAAATATAAATGCAAAACAACTGGTTTGGATAAAAAGTCTCAGATAGCTGCGGCTGAACTTCAGAGGATATTTAAGTTCAGTCCTGCAGAGCTACAATCCTGCAGCTTCTAGATGCATCCCTGCTCCAGCTCCTGAGTCCAGTGGTCCTTCATCAGGATGTCCTTAAGCTCTGCAGAGTCCAGGGGCCCGTTCTTCATACGTCGCTAACTCAGTTAGCTGGATTTGATTGTTGACGATTTGGCATGATCTTGGATCGTTTGGTTCTTCGAAACTCATCCTGGACTTGTTGTCATAGCAACATGTGCGCTAGCTTAAGCCTGCTCGAGAGCAGGCTTATTTCATGTAAACAGGATTAGATTGCAGCTTTATAAGAGGAGGAGATAGGGAAGTCTGTCGTAGCCATGTCCATTTTTACGACAACCTGTTGCGGAAGGTGCAAGAATAATTTGCAGAGTTTTTCGAATTAATCGCGTATTGCGCAATAGACAGGATCCTTTAGCGCAGCGCAACAGTGTAATTGTAGAGAGATTTTTCTTGGTGGCTGTTATAAACAGACAAACACATCATTTAACAGTCGCTTTTAAAAAGAGGAAAAGGTGTCTTTTTAAAATAAAGTATAATAATTAAAGGCTAACATTTTGTAGAATATTCTTGTACTTCACTTTTACTTGTACCCATGTTCTAGTGTGTCCCGTGGAGGCTCTGATATAAAAGAACAAAGTAAATATCAAATTATTAAAATGCAAAAATTCATGCTGTAGAAAGTGATAGAAACATCTACCATGGACAGTATTTACGCATTAATTTGTCTGCTGCTGTTTGCCAGCCCTCTCTTCTGGCTTAAGCAGACTTTGAGGTGTTCCCTGTCGTTTTAATTAATGACTCAAATTCGGCATAACCTTCCATTAAAAGCTCTTGTTCTGCTTGAGAGAAAAACTGTGGGCGTTCTTTGGCCATGCTGAACAGCCTATAGCAGCGCTGCTGATCATTATTTCTATCGATACAAGGAAGAAAAATGTCTGAAATGTCTGAGATGTGCAAACATGTTTAGAAAAGTCTTTCAGCTGTAATTACAGCAAAAGCTGCTTCTACAAAGCTCTAAATTTAAATACACTCCACACTTTTATGATTTCTATCAGTAAAAATTTACATTTTCCTTCCTTTATACGATCATTTGAAGCTTTGATCGGTCACATAAAATCCAAATAATACATAATTATTAAAACTCGATCAGTTGTGTAAAATTACAGGGTGGTACGGATTATTTTTAAGGTTCAAGACATGTTTGATTATTCAGTCACAAGTTGAATATTCATCATTAATAGTAATAAGTGGTTCATTTGTGGATAGTTTGGAAAACGAGCTTTCAGCATCATAAACGGGTGGAACAAAAAGACCCGGATGTCGGGTCTGGGCGCCTGCATGTAAAAGTCAAACTAAGCTAATCTCAGAAAATAGAAACGGCAATCAAATGCATGAATCCTGAGATATAAATTCAAAATATCACTAAGTCAAACATTTAAAAACGTCAAAAACCCAGTACCATGGGATTCCCTATCCCTTGTCCTGGGAGGACCTCCATGTTGAAGATGTTTTCCTGCTCCAACATGATTCAAAGTACTTTAAAAACATGCCATCAAGTTCTGCAGAACCCTTAAAACAACTTATTTAAATGTTGTTCTGGGTGTGTTGAAGCGCGGAAACGTGCAAAACACGCAGGGCTTTTCTGCTGCTGAGGAACAGGACTGGGAGCAGGAGGATCCAACCAGATCGTCTGTATTTTAGGACTTTTTTCATTTTTTTTCTTACTTTTTAAATATTTCAGAATGCTCTTTTCATTCAGCCTCTGTTTTATCAAAGTAAGCTCAACACATCGGTTCCCTCCATCTTTTTCCACACCTGCCATAAACTAATTATCTCCTGGCGTTGTGATAATTATCAGCTAAAGAGGCAGCAGAGGTGATAACGTCTCGTGGGTCGTCTCTCGCCGTCACGTCGTGGCACCGGCAGGCATGAAGCCACCTGTGGACGGTTTGGAGATATTTCCAGGCTTGTTCCCATTGGAGTCTGGACTGTACCAGGTTAGCGGACAAGATCTTAAAGTGTAGGCCTGGAGGAACTTGAGCGTCTCGCCACAGAATGCGGTTCTGTTGGAGCCTCTAACTCGCAATCTTCAGCTAGCATCGGTGAGTTTGAAGCACGATCAGAATCAGCTCCTCTGGGTTTGAGGCCGTCTTTCTCAACATGAATGAAGTGTGGTGCTCCTTCAGGGTCAGGGGTCGGCCTGTGCCTCAAGCGGAGACGCCTAAGCATCTTTTCTTTGCCTCTGGCTCATGAGAGATGGTGAGGTGGAGTAGAAGACGGAGAGACGGATGAGAGGACGTTGAGCCAAAAGGCCAAGCTCTCGGTTTTCTATCTACAGGACTGTCTCAGAAAATTAGAATATCGTGAAAAAGTATACTAGTAGGCTATTCAACTAATCACTTGAATCGTCTAATTAACTCAAAACACCTGCAAGGGTTTCCTGAGCCTTGAAAAACACTCAGCTTGGTTCAGTAAACTAAATCACAAGTATGGTAGTGGTTAAGAGACGACATAAGATTCTCACAGTAACTGGTGTACTGACCATGGCATTACTGTCCTTGATTGGCCTGCCAATTCCCCTGACCTGAACCCCATAGAGAATTTGTGGGGTATTGTGAAGAAGAAGCTGAAAGACACCAGAGCCAACAATGCAAATGAGCTAAAGGCCGCTATTGAAGCATCCTGGGCATCCATAACACCTCAGCAATGTCACAGGCTGATTGCCTCCATGCCACGCCGCATTGATGCAGTAATCTGTGCAAAAGGATTCCCAACCAAGTACTGAGTGCATTAACAGACATTTTCAAATGTTTGATTTTGTTTTGCTGTTATAATTTTTTTTTTACTTGGTCTGAGGAAATATTCTAATATTTTGAGATAGGATTTTTGAGTTTTCTTCAGCTGTACGCCATAATCAGCGATATTAAAACAATAAAAGGCTTGCGATATTTCAGTTGATTTGTAATGAATCCAGAATTTATGACATTTCATGTTTTTTAATTGCATTACAGAAAATAAAGAACTTTATCACAATATTCTAATTTTCTGAGACAGTCCTGTATGAGCTAACCCTCATCTATGGTCAAGAAATATGCACCACGAGCAGGAGAAATGTCTTTCCTCATACGGTTATCAGGTAATGCCGCAGAGATGAAGTGAAGAGTTTTGTCGTAGCTCAGAGTAGAGCAGCAATCTTTCTCATCCAAAGCAATCAGTTGAGGAGATCTGAGCAACTCCTTCAGATGATTTTTGGAGGTTTTCCACTAGAAAGAGACCCAGAACTTGCTGGAGGATCTGCATATGTTTCTTTATTGGTACAAGAATCACTTTGAACCCCTTCATGGGGAACTGGAGACTGACGGCCAGCAGAAGGATGTCTGGGTTTCCCCTTGGAAGCTGCCGGTTCTGCAATAAGAACACTGCAAAAAGGGAACTGAAAGTAGGTAAAGTCCTTATGAAATTAGTGGATTTCTCATTGATTTGAGCTGGTAAATCAGACTATTTGCCAATGGAATAGGATTTTCGCATTTAAAATAAGAACAATTCATCTCCATCATCTTATTTCAAGTGCAGGGTGTCTAATTATCTTATTTTAGGGGTAGAAATTCTCATTCCATTGGCAAAGGGTCTTCTTTAGCTATTCAAATCAAGGAAAAATACATTAATTTCAAGAAAATTTTACCTACCTTTAGTTCCCTTTTTGCAGTGAAGAAGAAATCTAATTAACTATCAAAGCTTTTTCACCAAAATTTCACTTCACATTACAGTGAAAGTGGAACTAATTTAAAAGTAATTTAACCTTTCTGTTTTTCCTGATCTTTTCTTTTTTTTTTTACAGCAGACTGGGTGTGAAACTGGTGTAGCGTTTCAGTCTGATCCCAGTCTAGCGTTATTTTTCTTTTCTATATTTCTTTTTTTTAATAGATAACAGGAAGGAACAAAGAAGACAATAAGGAGACGATGAAAACAGACCCATCTGCTGTACAGTGGGAATAAATCTGATGATCTTTCTGTGTGAGGAGAGAGCAAAGGTATCAGGCCTCTGAAGAGGAGCACCATTACCTCATCGATTCCTCCCCCCTGGCAGAGATGGACAGATGGACCTGGTGTGTTTGTGCGTGTGAGCCGACCTAATCCCGGTTATGATCGCTCGGGTCGACACAGTGTGGAGGAATGTGCATCTGTAGCGCGTCTTGTCCGTTCACACAAGGCTTCATTTCTGGGCTGGGATGTGAACATGCTGTGTACAGGTACAGTTTGGATTCCGCTGTTCTGTTTTATTCACGCTTTGACAGATTCACAGACAAAAGACGTCATTTCCACCGCAGTTTTTGTCCAATGACGTGTAGATCTCTGGGTTTGTGGATTTACATCTCTCTCTGCTCGTCTCCTGTGAAATATGCTGTCGCAGTTAGGAGTAACATCCATGGATATAATATAATTAATGTTGGGAATGTTTCCCATTTGTCTTTTTTTGTTTTTGTTTTGGTTGAATGTTGATAAAACAGCTGGAGGTAGGCACCACACACCTGCATGGATAAGTAGACAGTGGATGGATGATTTTAAGACACACCACTGAAATTCTTATTAAAAAATAATTATTTATTGTTGATTTTGTCTAATACAGCTAGTGTCAATAATATACCCAAACCCATTCCTTTTCTATACCCACTTATCCTTGCAGGGTCACCTGCAGGGCTGGTGCTTTTCTCCAGCGGTCATTGGCCGAGAGGAGGGCTACACCTGGACAGGTCGCCCGTCCATCACAGGGCAACACAACCATCCACTCACTAACACCTGAGGACACCTGTACCTGTAGAGAACCAATGCATTTACTGGGATGTGTTGCAGAAAGACCCCGGGCTGGGATTTGAACCTAAGACCTCCTTAATTCAGACCAACTGTACCAACCATTTGTTTGAATAACTCATTTCACCAAGTGAAACACATTATGAAGATTAATTAAACACAGCTCACTGCAAACAGGGAACTAAAAGTAAGTAATATTTTCTAGAAATTAGTCTACTTTTCATTGATTTGAACAGGTAAATAAGACTATTTGCCAATGGGATTAGTAGTTCTACCCCAAAAATAAGATATTCAGATATTCTGTACTTGAAATAAGATGATGGAGATGAATTGTTCCTACTTTAAGTGCAAAAATCTTATTCCATTGGCAAATAATCTTATTTACCTGCTCAAATCAAGAAAAAATGCACTAATTTCAAGAATAATTTACTTAATTTTAGTTCCATTTTGCAGTGAGACTGGTGTTTTCAAGCTGTTGTTTCTGTTGATCATGATGCATTTCTGACATTTAAGATTAGAATACCACATCAGCAATAAAAACATTTTAATACAAAAATGCGGGTTTAATGAAAGCTAATGTATGACCTTGAGGATTGGTATTGTCAAAACTGGTAATCTAATCGAGCCTCGTTGGAAAGCATAATCTAATTTATTGAATATGACCAAAGTCACATTGGCTGTCATGACATGTTGGACTTTCCTGTTTTTTTTCCTTTCAATTTGACTTCTGCTTTCTGTCTCTCTTTTTTCTGAGTTTTTTTTTTTTTTTTTTTTAAAAAGACAATGTTTGAAGGAGTCCAGTTGGAGCTTTCATCCATTAAAAACACAGTGGCAACCATCGGGCATGGAAGTGGTGGCGTCCATGATATGGGGCTGTATTTATGGACCATCCTTGAAAGCTGTGTTATGGCAGGAAACCAACTAGTTTTAATGATCCTTACTAATTCTGCTGTGGATAAGATAAGATAGTCTTTATTGATCTCACATTGGAGAAATTTACTTGTCACATCGGCTCAGTAGTCAATAGTCAGGAGAAGGTGCCAAAACTAGGAAAAGGTCCATCATTTATATACAGTGTATCTTCATATATACAGTGGATCAAAAAGAAAATGAGAAAAAAACAAAACAAAACAAAAAACAAATAGATAAAAATAAAAATACAGGCGAAATCGTACTAGGCAAATGAAAACAATAAAACAATAGCACAAAAGCAACATAAAAAAAAGGCAATAATTTGACATTTATAACAATAATGAGTAGATTGAAACTCAAGAGTGCTGTAGTTATTGAGGAACAGTTTCAAATAGTCCACGTTATAAAAGTCTAACTTGTACAGAAATGTTTTGGTTCAACCAAATATGAAGGAACTTGATGTTTTTTTTTATTTCTTATACACGAATCCTTTCGCTCATCACCGGGTTATAAATAGAGAAACGTCTTAGCGTCTGTTGAGCAGCCATGTAAGACGGAAATTATTTGCAAAGGTCAACGACGTTCTCATGTTGGAAAGTTTTCAGATTTCTCAGAGGGAACTTCTTAACTTCCCTCCAGATAAGTCAAAGCGTCATCCGTAACGTCTGCCCGGTGATAACTCTGTGCAGATGCTGATACCGGTGCCTTAAACCCCCCAAGTGCTGCTTGTTTATACCAACAGGAGAAACCACCGTCACTTTCCTCGCTGCGTGATCAGGGACACTGGAGGGTTCTCATGTTGTCCCTGGGGAGGCTGTTGTTTGGCTCTGTCAACAATGAGCTCATCGGGTCCGTCCCACCCCCAGCCCCTGTTTCTAGGCTTAGACTGAAAGGGGATCCACATCTCCCCACCAGTGCGCCATTTCAAACCAGTGGAGCTCCTGGGTAATTAAGCCATTCTTTAATCCAGCATGCGTGTGCTCTCGCTGACCTGTCGCACAGGGTGACATAAACCTGCCAATTAATACATCAAGTGCAACCAGGATTAAAGATTTAGTTGTTTAACAAGTTCAAGCCAAAAAAAAGTCTGAAACTTTTATACAATTTAATGGACTTTGGTGGATATTTAGGTAAAAAAAAAGTAATGAATGTGAAGCTATCTTTGTATCTACAACACCCTTAAAAGTCAAATCATGTTTTGTTTTTTTTCCTACACTGGGATGTTGAATTTAATTAAATTGCTAAGATTGCTGCATCAGGTTTTGTAGGCACAATGTGGTGCAATCTCCTTCAAACTCTGAATCTATTTCCAGTCGGGAAAAAAAACCTGGACTGTCCATTAAACTCAAATTTCAAAGGTGTACAGTAGGGATGGGCCTTTATTGTATTGTTTTATGGTTATTGTGAAAAATTAATTTGGATTTTTCTTGACGACAATGAACTCCAGCTAGTGGTTGAAAAAGAAAAAACTACCAATATTGTCAGCATTGTTATTTATGCTATTTTCTCCACTGTTGGTTTATTGAGAGCACCAATAAATATCGCTAAATTCAAAAATACAATTAAATGCAGTTACGGTCTGCAGTTTGGTACTAAAAAAAAATCACACTTCTTTTTATAACTAGAGTCGTGATGAAACATATTTGGAATTTTGTTGTAATATGTGATACATTTAAAAATGTTTTTGAGGACAGTATTTGTGCTTATTGGGCAATAATTGACATGCAGTCATAGCCATACAGTTACCTGAAAATGACTGCAAGAAGCTGTAAATAGTCTTTTATCATCACTTTTACCATTATCACAACATTGCCAAACATATTGTGATAAATTTTAAATTCCATCTTGCCCACCGCTGGTGTACAAGTAGGCCCAGAACTCAAAAATCGATTTGGCAGACATACACCTGCTAACTGTGTGAGTGAGATGACAAATTAACCAGCTTGTTGGTTGACATTTTCTTGTAGCAACTGAATCCATTAAAATGCTGCATAATACAGTTTTATTAGCATACATGGCTAGCAGTAGGCAAAGTCAGCATTGGTTGCTGGGGGTGCCGTGGTTGGACATGGACCCCCCTAATGAAGGGTGTAGGCGCTAATCTCAGCAGTAACGCAGGCAATAAAAAAAAAATTAATCAGAAGAACAGAAATTAATCAAAGTGACACTGCGAAAACTGAATCTCTTCTTGTTGTTCATGCTTAAGTACAAGCTAGCTGCTAGCATTAGCTCTGCAGCACAGTCCGCCCCTACAGGAAGTTATAAAAGCAGCAGTTTATAATTTTCATGAGCAATGATTGGTTCATTTTACTTTAGTAAGTGGAAACTATTTAAACATAAGAGGAGGATAGAATAGAATACAATAGAATAGAATAGAATAGAAAGATCCTTTTTTGTCCGACAGTGGGGAAATTCAGGTGTAAGAGCAACAAAGAGCAAATTTACCGTAGAAGAAAAACGGTGAAGAGTTATTAGTTATTAAAAACTGCTTTCTCAAGAAATTAAATAAGTGTGCAACTGAGTAGGGTGATTTAAAAAATATTTGCAAAACATATGTATATTAAACCATAAAAAACACCAGCAGACTATTTACAATCTAAAAAATGCTGTGCAAAGATAACTGCAGGGACGTAAACATCTTACTGAGTTTGTTGGGAGCAGTGATGGTAATAAAGCCTAACAGCTTCTGGGAGGAAGGATCTGCGATAACGCTCCTTTGTGCACCAAGGATGCAGCAGTCTCGGAGTCTTTATTCCAGTATCTTCTTTGCACTTTGCCCAGAAATCCAGTAATCTTGTGCCTTCTTGATACTTAGGGCACCAAAGAATGGATCCGATTGGCTTCCCATGTTGCAATTTGAATAGTTGGCTTGGTTTTGAGTTGGGATGTAAACAGAAGCAATAAAATAATCTTACATGGGACTTTTCAACAGAAATCATGTCATTATCTCACATGTCAGAAAGTTTAAAGGTTAATGGGATTACCTCAGCATTACTTTCCTTGTATTCACTGTTATTGGCAGTTCCTTTTTTCCTGTAACTGCCATGTCATGAGGTTTACATAATCTCATCATGCCAAATCAGTATCAACTTACATTATGAGGGATAATCCCTCATTATTTTTCAAAAGAGGGCTTATGTAAATCCATATGTGAGCAGTTTGTGTCTTATCTGGCGATAAAGCTGACTACTCAAATGTGTTTAAAATAACTGGTATAAAAACCTTTTTATTGTGTTGGTGTAAATTTCATCTTGCGTTAATGGATTTTAAAGTAAAATTGGTCATAGGCAGACATTTTTTTTATTTGCTTCAGCAGAATTACTGATTTTTTTAAGTGTATCCGGGGATTACGAAAGACGTAATTGAAAATGTGGAACTATGACTGTATTTTCTGTCCTAGAAGGACACATCAACCCCTTTAAGTGACTGTAAGTGTTAGATCATGCTCTGTTTAGTGACATGCGGGTTTAAGGTGATGCATGGTGTTAGCAGAAATCATGTGGGGTTGTGCTGAATTTATGGTTCTCTCTGTGACAATAGAACAGTGTTATCAGAGTAATCTATGCTGGTGTCTGACACGTCCCCTTACCTGTCCCCACCTGTCTCCACTTTTACCGTGGCAGCAGGTCTCTTCTCGTGTTATCAACACCTTATCAGGTGATTAGCAAATCCTGCGTGTTCATTACTGTGTACCGCCTGACAGCAGAGTAGTTGTTTGTTTTGACTGTCCCTACTGAAACTGGGGCACGTGATCGTCTGCATGTCTTTGTTTATACGAGACCGTGTTAGTTAGGGGTAAAGAGGTGGCATTTTAAAGCTGTGACAGTAAAAATACTGCAGCCGCTTTTATTATGTCAACATTCTTGGCACGTTTTGTGGCCTGCATTGGAGTCTTTAATGAAAAAAAAAAAAAAAACAACAAACATGTTTTTGTCTCAATTGTACTGATTCTGAATTAAAGATCAATCAAAGAGTCAGATTTGCTCACCTCTGTCCAGTCTAATGTGTGCATCATCCCTCTGGGAAGTAAATTCTAATGTCATGTGTACTACATACAGAAGTTGGCAAAATATCATGACACATCCATCCATCCATCAAATCTTTTTACTCACTTTGACAGGATTTAGGACTTAGGTTGTGTACACAGAGAGCTGTGAGCAATTTTCTTTCCTTTAGGGCAGGAATCATCAACCTTTTAGAAGTTGAGAGCTACTTCATTGATACTATCATACCAAGGGCTCCCTGTACTAACCTTTGAAATAGAAGAGTCAGGGCGAACATTTACTTTATGTAATATAAACATGATTTTAATGCATTTATCATTTTAAAACTATGTAGTATGATTAAAAAGGAGGAGCAACTAAATAAAATAACATTTTAGATGCGGCTCCGTGGAGGGTTGAGCTATTTTTTTATTTTTTTTATTTTTTTTTATAGGCTTCAGGGCACCTCATATGACCCCTGCTTTAGGGGTATGTATGTGTGTGTTGATGCTATGATTAAACTTTGAAGATGACATAAATTAACCGGCTCCTTTACTTTTACTTCATCTTCTGCATTCATCCCATTAAGAGGTTTTTTTTGTCTTTAATCAGACAGAAATTGTGTTAAACTCAAAGTCTGAACAAGTTTTCAGCAGGAGGAAGCAACATTTTATGCGTGTATACCTTTAAGAGTTTGCAGAGCATCGTTGTGTGCTTAGAAGTTAGCCTCTACCGCCCTCTAGCGACCAAAAGCTACCATTACATTTAGTCTAACTCGGTGAAATGTTGCTTTTATTTCTACTTTGAAATCTATTTTTTTTACCAGTCGTTCAATTTAATATTGAAGAGCCCTTATTTTTCTATTTTTTTTATTTTGCTCTTTTAGTTTTAGTGTTTTAGTTTTTTTGGGCTAAAAAAACAGCACTGTCCCTTTAAATCCGCCGAGCGGGTCCTTTTTTGGCAGGAAGTTAGCTTTGGCTAGCATAAAACCAATAATGAGGACCCTCTGAGGACAAGTTAGCTGCTTTTGGCACAAGGTAAAATGACTACGACGTGATATTTAAAGAGATAAAAGCGTATTTTCTGTCATTTGTTGCCCGCGGACCGATTGGCTGTGTCTGTGGTTTAAATGCAGGTTTGGCGCTTAGAAATTGCTCAGACATGGTTCGTGTTGACTGGATTACATGCAGCAGACAACACTCAAACAAATTCACTGCTGCTCCTGCTTAATAATAGGAGTGTTGACCGGGTTGAATCAGTGTGAATGGCTGTTCGGACTGAGATATTATGACTGTGTGCGCAGCTCTAAGACGCTTACAGGAGCTTTGAAAAGCCTGAAGGATTTATTCATTTGGGTTGCGTCGAAACCTGAACTAAATCTCACCTGTGTTCCTATCTACACCATATCACCAGAGGTATTCACTCCCCTACAAGCACAGTAACTTCACTGACATCCCTTTCTTAATTCATAAAGTTGTCCACAAGGTTCTGAGGTGTTTATGGGATTTTTTGTTTTATCATTCTTCCATGAAGCACATTTGTGAGGTCAGACACTGATGTGGGACAAGAAGGCCTGGCTCTCAGTTTCTGTTGTAATTCATCCCAAAGGTGAAATAGGTGTCTCTGTACTAGGGCTGGATGATAATTCGATAACTATATATATATATATATATATATATATATATATATATATATATATATATATATATATATATATATATATATATATATATATATATATCGACAGACGTATGTCGATGATAGAAAAAAATGTTCTGGTCAAATATTGAAGAGCGACACAGTCGAGTGGAGAAGCTTCTCGACTAGATCTTATCGAGCCTACAGAGCAAACGAAGTCCACTAAGCAGGCTGGAGCCAGGCCATTTAAGATCTTGTAACCCAGACTAAGGTTTTAAAAAAAAATGTCAAAGCTTAAAAAGCAATGTTTTTTAAAAAAATTCTGCAGTTATGGTACTGAAATGGCTTTCTATCAAGGACTCGCGGGGGTTGCTGGTGCCTATCTCCAACGTTCACTGGGCGAGAATTTAAAAATTCCAGTTTTGGTAAAAAAATGGTTGAATAAAGGGTTGAGTTTGAATTCAGGGTTTGTGTCTTTATCTAAAAATAGGTTGTTAAGCAACAGCATAAAATGGCCAGGGCTGCACTTAAAATATATGTTTTGAATTTGTTGATAATTATCGATATCGATCAATGTGATTTTTATTTTATCGATATGCTTTATTTATATATATCGTCCAGCCCTACTCTGTACGTCTTCAGACCTCTTTGAATTTCTTTTTACGTTTATTTAAAAGGGACCATGTACAATTAAAACATAAATGTTACCATTTGATGCATTGTACCAGAGTTAGCCCAACGCTAGTTTGCTTCTGCAGTCCCAATTAGCAGGGCGCAATTCATATTAACTCCATGCCACATTCATCAGATAAAAACGGCAAACATACAGAAGAAGTTCAAAACGACACTCACCCATTACCCAAAACTCATTCATACATACATAAAGCCAGTACCACGGGCAGAAAAATTAATAGTTACCATGTTGAGAGCTTTTCAGTGGTTGTTTTAGTTCATTTTTAAGCACGGGTTTTGATATCTATATATCAAATATATAGTTTCCCTATTTATCGATACCTTAATATGAAATCTGTCAGGACTCCCTAATAGCTTGTATAACCATCGTTACCATCAATAATTATGAGTGGCTAACTGACTTTATCAGCCTGTTACATTCCTTTGGGGGAAATTTGATCAACTCTACTTTCTAATGCTGCTCCAGGTCATCAGGGTTTGTAGATATTTGTTTCTGCACAGCTGTTTTCAGGTCCAGCTACAGCCTGGACTTCAACTGGGCCAATGCAGTACATTGATTATTTTTGTTTTGCAGCCATTTTGTTGCAGGTTTTCTGCTGTTTGGAGAGAGGTGGACGTATTTTACTCTGCAAACCGTTGTTCTTCTGAAAAGTTCATGATTAACTCAACGACTGAAAGGTGCACTAGGGAAGCAAAACCAGTCCTTAGCTCCACGCTTCACAGTTTGTATGAAGTGGACAGCGATATTTGCATCATTGCTCGTGACTTTCCTCCCTGGAGTCTTGTTAGCACACAGTTATTTCTTTCCAGAGCAGCAAATAACTAAAACCTTGAATGACAGCGCTAAATCTAAGCTATTTATAGCTAAGATTCAGTAAAATTTAGCAAATAATTATTGATTAGACAGGTCTATGATGTTTTATTCTGTTCTATTTCTGGTCTGCTTTGCTTACTGGCTTCCATGTTTGCAGGCTGTTGCTCTTTTGCCAACATAAAATACCAAATGCTGCGCTCTGTTTTGGGAACTCTCATGTGATTGGCTCAGAAACCAGGAAGTAAACACGGGCTACACACTGAACAGAAGTAGTTCAGGACCGTAAATCTAGGTTTGAAAGGAGAAAAACGTGACTAAGACATTGTTGATGGAGAGGAATGACTGTTAATAGGGAATGTTACTAACATCCCAGGTGACAAATGAGAATGACTTTAGGCTGATTTTACAGTAAATATCTTAATTATAGCTCCTTTTAAACCAAATGATTTCAGTCGGATTGCTTTGTGGGGTTCCTCTAGGATTTGTCTTGGGTTTAATTAATATTATTTTAGCTTGTCAAATGTAGAAACATTGAAATAACTTCAGTCTGTGTGTGATTAGCACATATTTTATTCTAGCATGGGTAAAAGATTTTGAGCGTGGCCTTGGGGGTCATGGTGGTGCGTGATGAAAATAAAACAAATACCCAATTTTTACAATCAATATTAACTGAGTGGCAGTTTTAAAACTGTATATATATATATTTTTTTACATTGCAGAACACCATTTTTCACCTGTATTTGAAGACAAGTCCACGTCAGCCATGGTAAGTATGGAGCAAAACAAACAACACGCTTTGGTAAAGCTAGCTTACCCCGTAGCTCTGTATATGTATATCATGGACCATAATCCATCGCTGCAAACTGGGTTAAATGAGACTAAAGTCATTTTTTTTACTCTCCTCCTCTTCGTCTCTCAGTCTTTAGTGGTGGACCTTAAGTCCAAGGAGGAGAAGGATGCAGAGCTGGACAAACGAATTGAAGCTCTGAGGAAGAAGAACGAAGCTCTGGTTAAGAGGTACCAGGTACGGAGGTCTGATTTAACATAAATACACCCTATCTCTGTCTTTGTGGTTTATACAGGAGCTTAAAAAGGATAAGTTTATCATCTTTAGGCCTCAATGAGGTCAGAAAATCTGGTTGTGTTTAAAACTTTAAGTCTTAAATCTGTACATTTGTTCATGTTATCAACATTTAAAAACTAAATAGGCAATTTTCTGCTGGTGAAGTGACTTGTCCCCTACTGGCTCATGTAACCGTTATGTAGCTTTCTGTGTATTATAAGAAGGGATTGAATTTAGGTGGCCTATGTGTATAAAATACAGAATTTTATAATTCAATAACATTTTGTTTATATAGCACTAATTCACAAAATGTCATCTCAAGGCTCTTCTCTTTTTAAAATAGACTGGCTTTAATTCAACTCAATGTTATTTATATAGTACCAATTCATTAAACGCATGTCATCTCAAGGCTCTTTCCAAAGTCAGACTCCATCAGATCCTCCAGGTTGGTCAGAAAGTTTCCTCTCTAAGGAAACCCAGCAGGTTGCATCAAGTCTCTCCAAGCAGCATTCACTCCTCCTGAAAGAGCGTAGAGCCACAGTGGACAGTCGTCTGCATTGTTGATGGCTTTGCAGCAATCCCTCATACTGAGCATGCATGAAGCGACAGTGGAGAGGAAAACTCCCCTTCAACAGGGAGGAGAACCTCCAGCAGAACCAGAACCGGGCTCAGTGTGAACGCTCATCTGCCTCCACCCACTGGGGCTTAGAGAAGACAGAGCAGAGACACAGAAAGCACAGAAGCTCACATTGACCCAGGAGTACTTTCTATGTTAGATGGTAATAGAGGATGATCTGCCTCCCCTGATGATGTCACAGTTAACAGAACGCCAGACCAGGTGTACCTACTATGAAGAGAAAATGACAGAGAACAAAAATGTAAAAGCTGAAATAACAACAAACAATGCAGATTGGAGAGCAGTAGGAGAAATCAGCAGAGTGAGAAAAATAGACCCTGATGTCCTCCAGCAGCCTAAGCCTATAGCAGCATAACTATAGAGATAGCTCAGGGTAACATGAGCCACTCTGACTATAAGCTTTGTCAAAAAGGAAAGTTTTAAGATTAGTCTTAAAAGTAGACGGGGTGTCTGCCTCACGGACCAAAACTGGGAGTTGGTCCGTGATTTCCATGCCATCGTCAAAAAACAACCTAAACTGATAGTTATTTTAACTTGTTTTATTAATATTTATTAATTTATTCTGTTACATATAATTTATAAAGCTAATAAGTTAACTTATCATGTTTTTTTTTTTTTTAATCATTGTAATTCATGCAGGTCTAAACTGTCGTTCATAGCCGTCTTAACAGGGTCTTAAAACATCCTAAATGTGACTTACGGAGACAGAAAACCTACGTTTTGTCCTTGAAATGAGGAAAAAGCTGATTTGATTGTTATTTTTGGGGTGGTGGGGGGGTTATGACGTTGATGCCGTCCAGCTTACTCAGCAACTCGGTCCCAAACAGGAAATCGAGGAAGACAAGAAGAAGGCAGAGCAGGAAGGTATCGCCGTGACGACGCCTCGGAAACCCCGCACGCCGGAGGCGGAGACCGACCGGCGGGAGGCGGACCGGCGAAAGACGGAGAAGGAGAACTTCACAGTCACGGTGGATCTTTCCAAGCCGGCAGGGGTGAGACGCACTTTTACACTTTTAGGGGGAACCCTATTTCTATCTGTGAAGCCACTGGGTAAAACGATAAAAACAGAACAAATATAAATAAACTACGGTGGGGGGAAAAAGTGGTTATTTCACAAGCATATTTAAAAAGCTAAATTCACCCTGGTTGATGGTTCAGTGGAGGACATGTTGGCTCAAAATGCCCCGCAGGCGGCGCTCAGTCATGTGGCACAGTAAATATAATTTCTATGTTCAGATCTACAGTTAAATAGCTCCGCCGTCATCTCACCAGTCCTGATTTATTCTTGGAAATTCACTTTAGCTCCTGCTGAATTATCACCCTCCTTCCTGTTTATGGTCCTTTTTATTAAATTAGTCTCGTCTTACACGGGTCTGTGACGTCCACGGTCCTTGGGAGGAAACCTGGCTGGGATAAATTTCAACCTAACAAGGCCTGAATTTACTAAACGTTACCAGATGAGAGTTTATGAGTTTTCTTCATCTCTCTGGGGAGCTGGTTCAGACGTTGATCCAGCTCTGAGATTTAATTTGGCTCTGATTCTGACTGCAGTTGGATTGGACCTGCTGCACCAGGGGTCAGCATAGGGCTGGGTGACATGGCTTAAAAATAAAATCTCTGATTGTATTACACCAAATCCAATTAATCAATTTTTTTTTTTTTTTTTTTTTTTTTTTTTTTTTTTTTCTCCGTTTTTGTTTCTCAAAAAGAAATTAAAGAAATTTTTTTTTAAAACGTGCTTTTATTTCACCTCTTCGTCTTGGAGTTGAGCTGAATTAAAAGTGCAACTAGATACAAGATGGGGAAACAAGATGGCGGCCCTGTGGTTGTAAAATATGAAAATATCAACAAAAGTTTTGCTGCTAGTGGGTTTTACACGATGAGCTAAGAACAGGTTTCACTTGTGTAACTTCACATTAACTTAAAAAAAATAAGTAAATGAGAAAATTTAAGTGCCTCGTGTTTATACTAAAAAAAGTTTTCTTTTTACAATATATTTTCCTAAACATATATTCAACATTGCAGCTGTTCTCTTTATGGAAGCTTAATAAGCGCATTGACATAATAAAATCCTGAATTTTTCCCCCCGAAAATTTAATCTTAAAAAAATTGTAAATTAAAATTAATCGATTTAAATCATTTTATCGCAACCTTTTCAGTCCAAAGTGACGTTTGTTGCCCTCATTCCTGATAAATAAACTGACTGGAGCCATAAAACCCTTGAAAAAAAGCTAACTTTTACAATTTTTATGAACACCTAATGTATAAATTGTTTGCTTTTAATGATTACATTAAGCAAGTATTTATTTTTTAGTTTTTAGAACAATAAACATATGAAACTACGAGAATACAATAAAGCCATTTTCTTGGATGAAATTTGTGGAAACGGCAGAAAGAACATTTAGTTTGCAGCCTAATAGCTATTCTCTAGTGGAAATTATGTACAAATACAGCATGAATAAAATGCTAGAACCATCTATTTTACTTTTTTTTTATTTTTTTTCTTTATCTTCTTTTGGCCAAAGTTATAAGGAGCCTCTGCGGAGGACCTAAAGTGCTGGGCTAATAACATTATGTTGTAACGGCTTCTGCTGGTGCCGAATAACCTCCAGGTAACACATTAAAAACATGAAAATAATTATAATGATGACCGTATGGATTCCAATTAACCCAAATTTTGTCACTTTTATTATTATTTTTCATGATCAAAATAGCCCCCATCACTCTGTGAGGTTTAACCTCTCGGTCAATAAGGTTTAAATCTGGTGTCTGCTTAAAACCAGTCAAACTGTAATTGTTGGCCAATTTTTAAACAGACATGTGTAACACGCAGCGCTTAAATAAAGGTTAAAAATGCTGGAGTTGTACAATAAAATTGCTTGAATGCAATATTTGGTACGTTAGATTTTAAATGACATGCATTCACACTCTGGTCCTCAGTAATATATTTGGCATGTTGGGATGGATTGTAACTGCCCTTAATTTCTGAATTTATATCCAATAGTACTAAAAAAATAGCTGCTGTCAATTAGAGCAATTACCTTAAATCGTTGAAGCTGTGGCGACTGCTGCAGTTTGGCCTGAGGAGGAGGAGGAGGGAGAGGCAGGGTGGCCGCGGATCGGCCAGCCAGAGCAGAATTACCACAATAACGTGAATAAGTCCCCCTAAAATATTTAAACACTTTTTAGAGGAAATAAAAGCATAGAGAGGGATTATTATTATTATTAGTATTAGTAGTATGTTAAAAATAAAAAGCAAGACAGCAGCAGCCAGCATATTTTACTCATCCAGGGCAAAGGGGCAGGTGCTTAAGCACCGGCAGTTTTTACCGCATATTTTAATTATTAATGATATAATAAATATTATTATGATCATAAGTATTGGCCAGGAAACAACCTGGAGATTCATTGGCTGGGGTTCGAACGTCAAAGGCCCAATTAAAAAAACAAAAAAACTAACAAAACAAAAGGATGAAACTAAGTAAACAAACACAAAAATAAGATAAAATGGAAAAGATGGAAATGCAAACAGAACACATCAAAGATAGATGGGTAAATAAAACACACACAAAAAAAATCATAACCAAAACGGAAGGGAAGGGAAAATACGAGTTATGATAAAATAAAATGGATATTAAGCTTTCCACAAAAGAGTGAAAATTCATCCGGCCGTGTAAAATAGACGGGTTTCAATTCAACTCAATTTTATTTATATAGCTCCATTTCATAAAACATTTCATCTCAAGGCTCTTTCCAAAGTCAGACTCCATCAGATCCTCCAGGTTGGTCAGAAAGTTTCCTCTCTAAGGAAACCCAGCAGGTTGCATCAAGTCTCTCCAAGCAGCATTCACTCCTCCTGAAAGAGCGTAGAGCCACAGTGGACAGTCGTCTGCATTGTTGATGGCTTTGCAGCAATCCCTCATACTGAGCATGCATGAAGCGACAGTGGAGAGGAAAACTCCCCTTTAACAGGGAGGAGAACCTCCAGAGTTTTATTTCTTTAGCCACTATTTAACTCATTAAGTCTTGATAGGAAGTGTTTTAATATTGTATTTCTGCTCTTCAAGGACCATTTTAATCTGGTAAAAAAAAAAAAAGTAAAATTTTTCTTTGGACTTAGGCCAAAGTCAGTTCTTATTCCTGAACGTCGTAATTTACTGTGTTGTTTGTCTCAAAACTCCAGAAACGTCACAAGTGGAGGAGGACAAAATATGCCTTTTTTTTTTTTTAGGTTATTTTTAAATTTTGAGCTACTTTGAGAATATAAACAATCGTCTGCATTGTTGATGGCTTTGCAGCAAACCCTCATACTGAGCATGCATGAAGCGACAGTGGAGAGGAAAACTCCCCTTTAACAGGGAGGAGAACCTCCAGAGTTTTATTTCTTTAGCCACTATTTAACTCATTAAGTCTTGATAGGAAGTGTTTTAATATTGTATTTCTGCTCTTCAAGGACCATTTTAATCTGGTAAATAAAAAAAGTAAAATTTTTCTTTGGACTTATTCCTGAATGTCGTAATTTACTGTGTTGTTTGTCTCAAAACTCCAGAAACTTCACAAGTGGAGGAGGACAAAATATGCCTTCTTTTTTTTTTTAAGGTTATTTTTAAATTTTGAGCTACTTTGAGAATATAAACAATCGTCTGCATTGTTGATGGCTTTGCAGCAATCCCTCATACTGAGCATGCATGAAGCGACAGTGGAGAGGAAAACTCCCCTTTAACAGGGGTGAGAGCGGTTCAGACACCTTGGTGTCCTGCAGGCACCTGATCTAGCAGAGGTTTCGGGATAAAGGCGGTTTGAATTTTGAAATGTTGCTGCTACTGAACAGGTTTAGACCTCTACTGGTCATGTTTGATGAACGCTGGAGCGAGTCAGATCGTAGAAAATTGGTCTAGGTTTCTGGCTCTCAGAGCAAAGGAAACAATTTCTGCTGGAAGAACGTTGCTGCAGTTTCCTTGACCTCCAGTGACGCGATGCAGATGTTTCAAGACCTGGTACGGTTGTCCTCTTCTACATCTGTCCCTCTGCTACGTGTCTCTGTTTGCAGCAGGACAAGAGAGTGGTGAACGACTGGAAGCCCAGCACGCCTCGCGGCCGCAAGAAGTCTGAGGAGGACGATGGTCCAAAAGGGCCGAGCGACGGGCGAAGCCCCCCGAGGAGGTCGGGGTCCGGAAGAGTTGGTCGAGGCGGTCAGAGAGGAGGAGGAGGAGGAGGAGGAGGAGGAGGAGGTCGCCAAGAGAGGAGAGACCGTGAGCCCAGACCTCCCAGAGAGGGAGAGCCTGGTGAGCCAGGAGGCCAGGGACGCAGAGGAGGAAGAAGAGGAGGAAGAGGAGGAGGTGGTGGTGGAGGAGGAGGAGGAGGAGGAGGAGGCGGAGGAGGAGGAGGAGGCGGAGAGGGTACACCAGGTGCAATGGACAGAAAATCCAAGGTGAGAAAGGATGATTACTGGGGAAAAAGCTTATTTATGGGGGTTTTCAAGGAATGCAAACAATAATTTAAGTAATTTTCCTCTGTGATTATTAAAGTATGTCTGATTCTGAACAACGATGGCTGATATTTCCTTAAATAACCCCTAATCGGCCCCTTAGCTGCACTGATCTGTTGCTCCTGGTGGTTCCCAGCTCACGGGGCCCTGAAGTTATACAACGCTCTACCCTCGCACATTTGACGGGCCCCTTCACTTTGTCCATTTTTACTTTTACTCATTGGCCTTTCAACCCTTTTATTGTGTTTTGCAGCAAGTTTCTTAATTTTTTATTCTGTGCTTAGTTTACCATTATATCCCTTAGTGCCATTTTTTTTTTTTTTTTGCTTTTGATGTTCAGCACTTTGTTTTCAGCTGTGGCTGGTGTTAAACCGCTTTATAAATAAAGCTAATGGTGATATTAGAGGGACCCAGTCACGTACCAAGACTTTCCAAATCTGTACTCAGACAAAGGCTTTCCGATTAAATTATCGCGCCCTGTTTGCTTATATTTTATTTCTGTGTTTCACACTTTGCTTTCGTTCTATTTGACAGTGAACAAAGTGCTTTTGGGTATATTTACCACAACAAGAACACGTACTGAGACGCATTGCTGCCTCTTAGAGTATTTGTCGCCGTCAGACAGCACAATAATGTGCATGTCTGCTGATCGGGCCCGGTGCAAAGTTGTTCTCATGCTCAAAAAGGACTAATTAAACATTATCAGGAAGAATGGTTGACGAATATGTTTATTTATTTATTTATTTTTTAATACACAAATGGCAAGATGATGGAAATAAACATTGGCTGTTGATATCAGCCCTCTTCTACTTGGGGGACCGATACCAATAGAACGGTCGATACCGATGTTAATACCGCTAATACCTAGTCTTCCAATTTAAAAGGTTTGACTCGTCTAGAAGGTTTGATTTGATTGGTTGTTGGTTTTCCATGATATTAATGCAAAACTTCGCCGGCAAGATGAATTCCCGCGGTATTGGTGCGTTCACAAACACGAGAATTCATCTTGTGCCACCGCTCTGTCTTCAACCGTTTGTGTTACCTTTTTGAGGCTAAAACCAGCGTTTGGTAGGCCGGCGCTAGGTGTCGCTTCAGCCAATCAGCTCAGAGATTTCCGCTGAACGTCACCTCCTTTCCCTAGACCTATTTAATGGTAGCAGACCCAGATTGATGATGTGCAGAACGGGGAGTGCTGCACATCATCAATCTGGCTGTCAGGTTTGGTTAATGTCCCACCGTGGTGAGATTCAGGTGTACCAGCAGCAAAGTGAAAGGCAAACGGAAGCATGCGGAGACAGACATTGGTAAAAAAAAAAAAAAGATAGGAGACGGTACAGTAAGGCTAAAGCTTAAAGAAATACTGTACATTTATTAAAACTAGAATACTACAGTAAAAAACAAAGCAACTGGACTGGTTTTCCGTAGTTGAAGACGTTTCGCTTCCTCTCCAGGAAGCTTTCTCAATTCAAAAAGTCTGGAGTAATGCGGAGTAACAAGCTTTATAGTATACCATTGCCAAACAAAGGCCTTGCAATGGCTTAGATAACATGGAAATTCAATCGAAACAGGTCCACCCCTTAGTAATGGGCTTATTCTAAGCCAACAACGACCCTAACGAGTCCTCGTTACAGAGGAGTGGATCAGTTTCGGTCCAATCTGCTGTCTTAATGGCTTTAACAACCGCCCATTACTAAGGGGTGGACCTGTTTCGATTGAATCTGCATGTTATCTAAGTCATTACAAGGCCTTAGTTGGGCAATGGTATAAAGCTTGTTACTCCGCATTACTCCAGACTTTTTGAATTGAGAAAGCTTCCTGGAGAGGAAGCGAAACGTCTTCAACTACGGAAAACAAGTCCAGTTGCTTTGTTTTTTACTTTTTTTTTTGGAATGACCATGACCTGGATGACTGAGAATCTTCACCAGCGTAGAATACTCCAGAAATTAAACTAGTGTGTAAACGAGCAGAGTGATTTTTAAGAAACATGCAAGAAAAACATCAGCAGACTGTTTGCATGAATGAAAAAGACACTTTATTGGGAGTGGGGATGTTTTTCTGAAGTCCAAACGGCTGCTGGGAGGAATGACTGGAGCTCTCCAGCTGTGCTTCTCAGCATCCAGTTTACTTCCTGTCTGAATGTTAACTTCCTGCATTTGTAAAACGACTGATCCGATCTCTGTTGGGTATTTTTTTTTTATTTATTTTTTTTATTTTTTTTGGGGGGGCAGGAATGGGAGGAGAAGAGGCGACAGAACATTGAGAAGATGAACGAGGAAATGGAGAGGATAGCGGAGTATGAAAGAGGACAGAGGGTAATCGGAGCCGCCGGTTTCAGTCTTCCTCTTCACACTGCAAAAACAGAACTAGAAATAAGTCAAATGTTCTTAAAATGAGTGTATTTGTCCTTGATTTGAGCAGGTAAATAAGATGTTTTGCCAATGGGATAAGATTTTTGGACTTAAAACTGGAACAATTCATCTCCATCATCTTATTTCAAGTGCAGTATATCTAATTTTCTCATTTTAGGGGTCAAAATACTCATTCCATTGGCAGATGATCTTATTTACCTGCTCAAATCAAGCATAAATACGCTAACTTGAAGAATATTTTACTTATTTTTAGATCAGTTTTTGCAGTGCATGCAGCTTTAATTGTGTCACGGCTTGCAGTGTCTGATTTTTTTGTAATTTGTCTGTTCAGCCGGATGGAGACAAGCCGCTCCGCAACTTCTTGGACGACCCAAGGCGCTCGGGTCCGTCGGCGGACATAGACCGGAAAGAAGGCAGCCGGAGACACGTGCGGAACTGGGGGGGGCTGGACTTTGAAAACGTCAAAACGGGACCCGAGCTAGAAAGAGAGTGGACCGTAAGTCTCTCCTCCGATCACTACCCGCGGAGGGGGGGGGGTTGGGGGGGCAAAACGTGAACGATTCATTCTGATTCGGTGCTGTTCGTCTGTGCAGAGTCGCCGGCCGGGTCCCAAAGGCGGCTCTATGGACATGACGATGTCGATGACCGGCCGCGAGAGAGCCGAGTACCTCCGCTGGAAGAAGGAGCGCGAGCAGATCGACGAGGAGCGATTAGCGCGCCACCGTAACGCCACGGGCCAGTGGAGGCGGGAGTGGGACGCTCAGAAGACCGATACCATGTGAGGAGGAGGAGGCATATTTTTATGATTTCTGTTGGTTTTGTCCTCTAGCAATAAAATATCCTCCAAAGGACAGACACCCATGTCAAAAAGCATCAAATATGCAGTACCTTGAGTTTCTCACCATAACCTATTAACAAGAAAAGTAGATTAAAGCAACAAAAAACTATCTAGTGTAAAAAAAAATTAAAAATGCTGATCATTTATTCTGACTTTAGATTTAGAAATAATTAATAAAAAGTTAAATAACAAAACAACTGGACTTTTTTTTCCCAAAGTTTGAAGATGTTTCGTTTCCTATCTAGAAAGTAGTGTGGAGTTCCAAGCTTTATATTATTGCCCAAAAAGGCCTCATATGGCTAGGATAACATGCAGATTAAACCAAAACCTTCTGCAACAGGGAGTCGTTATTGGCCTGGCTTACAGGAACGATGTTTTGATCACCTGCACTGAGGTCATGCACTGCAAAAATGGAACTAAAAATAAGTAAAATGTTCTTAAAGTTAGTGTATTTGTCCTTGCAGGTACATAAGATGATTTGCCAATGGAATAAGATTTTTAGACTTAAAATAGGAACAACTCATCTCCATCATCTTATTTCAAGTGCAGGATGTCTAATTATCTTATTTTAGGGGTCAAAAGCGCTCCATAAAACACTGTTTCTTGCCTTACTTCATCTTGTTGTGATGTGGTCTTAATATTGTCGTCTCCCGTTTCTCAGCAGCTTTCTAATAATAACAAGAAGAGATGCCGGCCGGTATCGGCATTTATTTTTCCAACGTTTTTAACTAACCTTTTTTGGAACATTTCTAGAAACGGTTACATTCACCATTACTTCCGTAAACAGCGCGCTGCTCTGTGACGTCTCCTGTTATCTGTACGCTTTGTGGTTTTGTACCGTTCAGACAGCAGAACGATGGCGGTAGCATTTAAGATAAGATAAGATAAGATGGGCTTTATTTATCTCACATTGGAGAAATTCACAATAGTAGTAAGTCATTTAATAGTAGTAAGAACGGCCTCCCAAAAAAAAAAAAAATCTGAATTGAGCATCAAGACCTGCAGTGTGAACGTAGCCTAAGATTTACTTCACAATAGACCTTATTTGCTCCAAATAGCAACCATTTTCTCCTCACAAGTAGGGCTGGACAATATGGCCAAAAGTTATATGATGATATATTTCTTAATTTCGGTCAATACCATATAATTACGATATCGATATAAACAAAATAAAAGCCTCACACTGCCAAAAACGCTCAGGACAGATGTCTGTATTTTGTCATGTTTATAAAAACTCCTCCAGTATAACATTTTAGAAATATCTGCTTTAGAAAATAAATTGCATAAAAAATGCTGTTATCACAGACATGTAATGCATATTGAAATATGGGAAATGTAATTTCACCTTTTATTGAATAGTTATATCTCAATATATATTGAATTATTGTCCACCCCCACTCACAGGCAGCCACCGCACTTCTTAATGAGGAGCAGCTTAGCAGGGCCTGGAGCAAAGGGCTACATACCAAATGTTCAATAAATAATTCAAACTTCTTGTGTGCAGATGGTTATTGACGTCCAGGCTTAAAGTGCTTTTAATAAAGAGCAAAGGTCCTCACAAAGGGCAGTTACGGCAATAAGAATGATGCCGGTGATAAGGACCGCTTCGTCTCTGATTTATTCTGCCTGAAGTGTTTTTAATTGATGTTCATTAAAACACAAACTCCCCTGTGGCTTTGTTGACAGGTTCAAGGAGGACCCATATGTGGCTGCAGAGGGCATAACGACTGAGGAGGGTGGCAGGAGAGGTAAGTTCACCCCCCCACACTGACACACGACCACATCAGGCTGTTTCCTTTATGCATCACCATTTGACCCTCCATCTACTTCCATTAATTTGCTCCACGGCTTCACGTCCTCACACACACGCTTCACCAGAACTTGACACAATAGACGCCGTCGTCTCCTTCCTCCAGCTAATTAAGCCGGTTATGTAAATGCTAGCTGTATTTCCCCAGAGTCCAAATTAGCCTCAGCGTTAAGCTTCAGTCGTTCTGTGATCAGAGGAGCTTTTATAGAGACGCCGGCTGTCGTCCGTGCCTGATGGTGAGCGACATCCAGCATTAAAATCGCCTCCAAAACACGTGTTTTGTCACGTTCGTTCTTCTTCAGATTGATCAGTCGTTAAAGTTACAGTAAAAAGTGGATGAATCCCCTCTTAATTCAAGTCATAATGAAGCGCATCTGTTCTTTTTTTTTTACCAGTTTGTTATTTGCATTTAACCTAAAGTGCATGAAAACACACAACATAATTTGTTATGATTTATTGAACAGAGATGGAGCCATAGTGGGGAATCCATTATGCATACTGAGTACATCCCATGAATCAACAGCCTGTGGAAAACACCCTTAGCAACAGTAAATCTAGAGGTTTTCCGTCTGACTGCATCAGCTCCTCGTATCACTGTGGAGGAACTTTGGCGCCCTCTTTAGAGCATTTCTGCACTTCATTGAGGTTCGCAGACGTTCGTGTCTGCACAGCTCTGTGTTAGGTCAGGTTGAGTTCTGGACCTTTTCTGGACCAGCATTACGTTAATAATAAATTTTTCTGCCGCTTTATTGTAGATTTGTTGCTGTAATTGGGATCGTTGTGCAGCTGACGCCCCAGTCTGGGCTCAGCGTCAGCTGTCCCGTAGATTGGCCCACATGTAACCTAGTCTTAAAAGTAGACGGGGTGTCTGGCTCACGGACAAAAACTGGGAGTTTGTTCCAACTGTTGCATCCTTCTACAGTAATCCCCAGAAACAGCAATATCTTTATCGTGATTGACACTTTTAAAGGTTTATCTACCTCCACCTCTTCCTCCTCTTCTTCCTCCTCTGCGTCCCTGGCGTTCTTAGACTTAGACAACTTTATATGTCATTTTGTATATACAGAGTTCATACAGAACGAAATTTCGTTGCATACATCTTGTAAATTACAGTATAAAGTGCAGCAGTGATTCAAAAGTAAACAATTGAAATGTAAACAATGCAGGAGAAAGAAACTGTGCAATCACAGTGTACAGGTGAATATTTAAACCATTTGTATGTGCAAAAATGATTGTGCAAAAAGGCATTTGTGCAAAAGTGCGAGCAAATGTGGAAATGTGATGCAGAGTCCAGTTATAGCTTCAGCAATTCAACAATCTGATGGCACCAGGGAAAAAGCTTTTGCAGAACCTGGTGGACCTGCAGCGGCTTCTGCGGAACCTCTTCTCAGAGGGCAGCAGGGAGAACAGTCCATGGTGGGGGTGTGAGGGGTCCCTGATGATGTTACGGGCTTGGGACACAGCGCTGGGACGAAATGTCCTTAATGGAGGGGAGAGGAGCCCCGATGATCCCTTCTGCTGTCCTTACCACTTTCCTCACATTCCTGCAGTCAGAGGCGCTGCAGCCTCCACACCACACAGACAGCTGGTCAGAATGCTCTCTATGGTGCTTCTGTAGAAGGTTGTAAGGATGGGCGCGGGTAGGTGGGCTCTCCTCATCCTCCGCAGGAAGTACAATCGCTTCTGTGCCCTCTTCACCAGTGACGTTGTAGCAAAACACGATGAGCAGTGACGAGAGGGAGAGGGAGAGACCTCTCTGGAAGAATTTGAAGATTTTGAAATCAGTCGTTCTGCACCTGACCTATTTAGAGAGAAACCGTTGTCGCTGAACAGATGTCTCCTCTCCCAAAAGATGTTAAAGTTGTCTATGAAGGTTACAGTTGTTTGTTTGCATGTTTTTTCCAGCCATTTGTTTAGCATTAGAATTCTGGAAAAAATCTCATCTCCACAATTAACGGGCGCATGAGGGCCACTGAGAAATACCTTGACATTAAGGCCATCAACTAAGTTCAGAGAGACCTCTCTGGGAGGTCTGGGCTCCTGGTCTTTCCTCTCTTGGCGACCTCGTCATCCTCCTCCTCTCTGACCGCCTCGACCAACTATACCAGACCCCGACCTCCTCGGGGGGCTTCGCCCATCGCTCGGTCCTTTAGGACTATCGTCCTCCTCAGACTTCTTGCAGCCGCGAGGCGTGCTGGCCTTCGAATCGTTCACAACTCTCTTGTCCTGCTGCAAACAGACGCATCACAAAGACTAAAAAGTATAATGAAACCTTTAATATCATAACTATTATGTCACACTGCTGCTGTAAGGCCACTCTCCAACCCTCAGAGCGTTAATGGTCAAAAGTCCCTGCAGTGGAAAAGGGATTTAAGGACTGTCCAAATATGTTTGGAGGATTCAGAGCGGGGCTTTAAATCCAAAAATAATTCAGCGATTGTGAAGCATGGTGTTGGCAGCATCATGCTGTGGAGCTGTTTCGCTGCCTGTGATACTCATTTGCTTTCACAGAGGGCTGCCTCCAATTTCTCGTACTTCAGCTTGAGATAAAGAGTCAGTGATTTGAGAATTTGACAAGGTTGGGCCATCCAACAGGACAATGATACAGAAAACTCATCCTAGCTGGTTCTGGGATGGATAAAGATGGCTGACGTTAACGGCCTGCATTCCAACATGAACCTAAACGAAAATACTTTGCTTAAACGCCTGTTCTATAACAGGAAACCAACCAGTTTGAATTAACTCGACCATTTCTGCCACGATGAGCAGGCATTTATGAGTTATACCTGAAGCTTGATGATGACTGTAAAAAGAAATAGGAGGTCAAGTTCTAACTTATTAAGGGAAACCTAACCAAACATTGTTGGTTGTATCTGTGTTATTTCCTTGTGTGTGGACTAGAGGAGATTCACAATATACTTAAACAAGTACATTTTGTTTATTTGATCAGTAACAATGCACAGAAAAAACATTAAACTCTTAACAGAGTTAAGACGCCGCACCTGATTGTAGCTTCTAGACAATATTTTCAATCTTCCGTCGCTGTGGCAGGTAGGAAAAAGACGGAAAAATTAGATGTTAGTACAGAAACAAGGGTTTTCTTCAGATTATGTAGATAAAAATACCATCTATAACCCAATGCCCAGGATAAATATTAAAATCCGTATGTTTGCTCATAAATTATAGACGCACTGATCCAGAGTTTTCCGATCTGATACCGATACCTGGGCTGAACGTATCGGCCCGCTGCCAATCCGATACTACTGTTGAATTAATTAACCCTATACCTTGTTATGTGAGTGAAGCCATCAGGCTTGACATAAACATTGTTTAAAAAAAATAAAAGCATGCTCTTCGGCATGGAGCTTTTGGCATTGCAGATATTGCACGTTGCAGTCGGACTTGTTGGCGCAGGGCTGCACGATATAGGGGAACAAAAGCATATTGATAAAATAGAAATCATATTGATCGATATCGATAATTATCAACAAATTCAAAACATGTATTTTAAGTGCAGCCCTGGCTTTTTTTTTTTTTTTTTTGCTGTCGGTTAATGTCTTATTTTAAAAAAAAAACACTAAATTCAAACTAAACCCTTTATTTAACCAACTTTTTACCAAAACTGCAAGTTCTTAAAAAATAAAAGGGAACGCGCTTTTTGAACTCTTTAAAGGGGGCGGAGCTTGGTGACGGTGTGTTGTGATTGGTTGGAAGGATGTAATGATATAGTATTAACCTACATGGCTAGAATGCAAAAGGAAGGAAAACAGTTTTTCTATTTAACTTTTAAATTAAAAAAAATTCTATTATTAATATACGTCTGTCGATGGATATATTTTGTTATTGAATTATCGTCCAACCCTTATTCCTTCTCCAGCTAATTAGTCGATGTTGGAGCCGATATTCGATCCAGGGTATCGGATCGGTGCGTCTCTATCATAAATATTTAAATACTCTACAGTTGCTCACTGATTTACTCCTATCTTTCTTTTGCGGGCCAGTTGATATGCTTTTTCAGTTTTGGCCCCCAAATTTTGGAACATGTTGCCTTTAGATAATAAACACGCACCGTAACTTCCTGTGTTTTTATTAAAAAGCATTTTTCTTAGTAGCATTTTTAATATCCCTTAATTTTACCTCTAATATATTTTTTGTTATACAGCGATTTGGGCAAAGTTTTTAAATATGTGCCTTTATAAATACATGCGATGTGTCTTTATTTTCCTCTAATAATAAAGCACGATTAAGATGAATTTACTCTCACCATCATTATCCCCAACAGACGACAGCAAGCGGCCTCCTAGAGGACCAACGTTTGCCGACTTCCTGTCCCAGGGCAGGAACCAGGGGCCCCGTGGGGACCGAAACAGAGGGAGGGGCCGAGGACAGAGACAGAGCTACAGGTCAGTCCAGGAACTCATAAGAGTCTCTTGAACTCAGGAGGCCTGATCTTTATTTTTAGACACGTTTTTTTTAAATGTCTGTCTAAATATAAGCTGCCCCAAATAATTTCTCTTTTTTTTTTATTTAACAAATTATTTGGAATTTCTTCAACCAACCCAGAAGGATCTATTTCAGTTCTAAAGGGTTTAATTACCAGGACCTAAAGGACCTTTTCTTACCATCTTATTAAGATTATTCAAATCTAAGTGCTGGGAAAAGTAAGTGCATCCTTGTTGCTTTTATTGGATTTAAATTGAAAAAACCAGGTGCGACGTTCTGCAGATCAGATGTACCCGATTAACTTTTTAAGTGCAGATTAGGACTGCACAATTAATTGCATTTGCAATATAATCTCAATTTAAAAAAATCGCAGAGGTCTGCAATTTTTGGCTATGTAACAATTAGTGAATCAGACGCATCCTTTCAGTAAAATGTTTAAAGTGGGTTTGCTCCACATGGAAGGGAAGACAGTTGCAGCAGTGAGATAATCTAATTTATATTACTTGTTTTAGAGTTTATATAATCATACTGTTTTACCAGAAACTTTCAGGAATCTCACCTTAGCATTAAGTTCTGGTCAACCAATTTAATGCTGTGATGAGCTGTGGTGAGCTGTATGAAAACGAAATTTCGTTCTGTATGCGCTCTGTGCATACAAAATGTCAATAAAGTAAGTCTAAGTCTAATACATAGACTTGCTTGTTGGTTGTTGGTTGTCCAAATCAATTAAAACATTAAAAGTTCTTGTTTTAAATAGTCCTTGCTTACAAACATTTTTATCTAGAGGCCATTTTTGTTGCTTGTGGTTAATGCAGAGAAAAGTCAAAATCAAATCATAATTTTGGATGAAATATATCGTAGGCAGAACGCAATCATTTCTGCTCCGAGTTGAGACGCAGCGGCTCTTTTAGCACCTAATCTGCACAGCGGTGAAACAGATTGATTTGTTGTTTGTATATGTTTAAAAAGACATGATAAATTAAACTGCAAAAAAATGTATCGCATTAAATCGCAATATTAAGATAAAAAAAATCGCAATTAGATTATTTTCCAAAATCATTCAGCCCTAGTGCAGATCTTTTCACTGCAAATTCACCCTAATATTAGGCCGTGCAGTGTGTCAGAGGCTGCAGACGACCCAAGAGCTCCTCTTCTGTGTCTCAGGCTCTTCAGGAGGTGTAAATTCCCAGCTGTACAAGTAGATAAAGGATGAGGGATGACGACTCGCTATGATAGGTTGAAGGAGCAAGCCTTTTCTCTCTAGAGCAGGGGTGTCACATTAATTTCTATCTTTGGCCACTTTGGCTTCTTGAAGTCATTAAAAGGGCCGGTTGCACCTGCATAGATGATACTTTTGATTTAATTTCAGTAGAAGTATAAAAATGCACAGTAACATTAAAGTAGCACCTTAGGCCCAGTTTATACAGTTTATCTGCAATAAAAGTTGATATTGGTGTGAGTTAAAATTTAAACTCATCATTCTGCATCACTTTTTCTCATTTCTGGGTTGTTTTAATGTGTTGTGGGAAAACTGACATCTAGTGGCAGGATGCTGTCACTACACAGTGAAAAAAAATCAACATTCGCTACAGGAAGCACAGTTTTAGCCACTTTATACACTTTAAAAGGATATATTATCTATTTTTATCACATGATATGCCTTTTATGGCCCCTACACTGCAAAAAGGGAACTCAAAGCAAGTAAAATGTTCTTGAAATTAGTATATTTTTACTTCATTTGAGCAGCTAAATAAGACTATTTGCCAATGGAAGGAGTATTTTTACCCGTAAAATAAAATAATTAGACATCCTGCCCTTGAAATAAGATGATGGAGGTGAATTGTTCTTATTTTAAGTGCAAAAATCTTTTTCCATTGGCAAATAGTCGTATTTAGCTGCTGAAATCAAGGAAAAATGAAAAAATCTCAAGAAAATTTTACTTACTTTGAGTTCCCATTTTGCAGTGTAAAATTGCGTTGACTGAATGAAGCACAAGATTAAAGTAGAGATTGTTGGCCAATAAATGCACATTATTATTATTATTATTTGAATGTTTTATTCTATTTTTATTCATCTAAAATCTGTAGTCTAGCAAACTTGAATTCTGTATTTTAAAAAAAGTTTTGAAGAGTCATAGCTGTTTTTTATATGTTTTCATATTTTTATTATTCACTGTAAAATTCTTACTGTGGTGTTTTTTTAGATTGACAATTTTAAGATCTGTCCAGGGACAACAGATGAAAAATAGCCTTTTGGCTAATTCTGGTGCATTTGCAGGAATGCTAATTAATGCACACTGTCCCTGTCAAATACTAACAAAAAAAATTGAATAAAAAAACAGCATATGTTTTGCACTTTTAAATGTACTCGGCCATGAACTCCTCTGTTTAAAAGAGTCAGATTTAAGAGCATTTCTGGCCCAAACCGGGTCATCTGCAGTAACTTTGCTTCTGCTTTCATTGATGACAGCATGCACGACAACCGCTGGGAAGGAGAGAGGGAAGAAGAGGAGGAGGGGAAAGAAAAGGAGGACAAGACGAAGAGAGAGGTGAAACCTACAAAAAAGAAAACTAAGAAAGAGGAAGAAGAAGAAAAACCCAAACCTGAAGCAAAAGAACAGAAGGTAAGGTTTTTTTTTTTTGTTTTTTTTTTTTTTTTTTTTGGGACCTGCTGAGGTTAGAGTCTGCTGTCATAAAGCCTTAATCATTTTCCTGTAGCTTTCTCTCTAATTCCCTCCTTTTTGTGTTTTCTTCATCAGGTGGAAGAGAAAAATAAAGACGAGGCGGGAGACGATGACGACGAATGGGAGGACGCCAGCGATGAAGAGGAAGCCGGAGAAAGAGGCGACTCAGAACCGGAGCCCCGAGGCGGCGAGAGGAAAGGCAAAGACAAAAACGTCCCGTCCATGTCTGCCAAGCAATCTCTGCAGACGAAGTCAGCGGGAAGCCCCAAGGAGCAGCGCACGCCGAGGCCGAAGATCCGCATCCCGCCCCCAGCGGCCGTTCAGGAGTCGTCAGATTCTGGGAAGCCCCCCAGCCCCTACTACCCGCTGGAGGGCCACCGGCCCGTGTCGGACTGGGGCGAGGAGATGGAGATGCAGTCGCCCAGGAGCAGCTTGGGAGGGGAGAGCCCGCTGAAGCCCTCCAGCACCGAGTCCAGTCCTCCTCAGAAGAAGGACCAGGAGGAGAAGGACCAGGAGGAGAAGGACGAGGAGGAGAAGGACGAGGAGGAGAAGGACGAGGAGGTGAAGGACCAGGAGGTGAAGGACCAGAAGGAGAAGGGCGAGAGCCAAGCTGGGGCCCCCAGTGAGCCACAGCAGGAGGAGCAGACGGAAGCGACAGCCGTGGATAAATCTCCTCCTCCTCCTCCAGCAACCCCTGAGCAGACCGTTACCGTATCTGAGCCAGAGCAGATCATCTCAGAACCCCCCGCTGCTCCGCCCTCTGATCCCGCCCCGCCTGAAGACCCTGACCCCGCGCCGTCCTCCCTTCCTGACGCGTCGCGCTCTGACGTCGACGAGGAAGCAGGGACGGCTGACCAGGATCCACCTGTGGCTCCATCAGAAGGTAAAAAAACAACATGGAGAATATAAAAGCTGCTCCTCTGATCCCTCATGACTAAAGCCTCTTTCAGACCTGGAACTGACGGTCCCATTTGTTCTTGTTTGGTTCATTTGGTCTCGTTTATTCCCGTTTGGTTCATTTGGTCCCGTTTGTTCCCGTTTGGTTCATTTGGTCTCGTTTATTCCCGTTTGGTTCATTTGGTCCCGTTTGTTCCCGTTTGGTTCATTTGGTCTCGTTTATTCCCGTTTGGTTCATTTGGTCCCGTTTGTTCCCGTTTGGTTCATTTGGTCCCGTTTGTTCCCGTTTGGTTCATTTGGTCCCGTTTGTTCCCGTTTGGTTCATTTGGTCCCGTTTGTTCCCGTTTGGTTCATTTGGTCTCGTTTATTCCCGTTTGGTTCATTTGTTCCCGTTTGGTTCATTTGGTCTCGTTTGTTCCCGTTTGGTTCATTTGGTCCCGTTTGTTCCAGTTTGGTTCATTTGGTCCCGTTTATTCCATTTGGTCCCGTTTGTTCTTGTTTGGTCCCGTTTGGTTCATTTGGTCCCGTTTGGTTCATTTGGTCCCGTTTGTTCCCGTTTGGTTCATTTGGTCTCGTTTATTCCCGTTTGGTTCATTTGGTCCCGTTTGGTTCATTTGGTCCCATTTGTTCCCGTTTGGTTCATTTGGTCCCGTTTGTTCTTGTTTGGTCCCGTTTGTTCCTGTTTGGTCCCGTTTGGTCCATTTGGTCCAGTTTGTTCCTGTTTGGTCCCGTTTGGTTCATTTGGTCCCGTTTGTTCTATTTGGTCCCGTTTGTTCCCGTTTGTTCCCGTTTGTTCCCGTTTGGTCCAGTTTGTTCCCGTTTGGTCCCGTTTGTTCCATTTGGTCCCGTTTGTTCCTGTTTGGTCCATTTGTTCCCGTTTGGTCCCGTTTGGTCCCGTTTGGTCCCGTTTGGTTCATTTGTTCCCGTTTGGTTCATTTGTTCCCGTTTGGTCCCGTTTGTTCCCGTTTGTTCCCGTTTGGTCCAGTTTGTTCCCGTTTGGTCCCGTTTGTTCCATTTGGTCCCGTTTGTTCCTGTTTGGTCCATTTGGTCCCGTTTGTTCCCGTTTGGTTCATTTGTTCCCGTTTGGTCCCGTTTGTTCCGTTTGGTCCCGTTTGTTCCATTTGGTCCCGTTTGTTCCATTTGGTCCCGTTTGGTCCTGTTTGTTCCTGTTTGGTCCATTTGGTCCCGTTTGTTCCCGTTTGGTTCATTTGGTCTCGTTTATTCCCGCTTGGTTCATTTGGTCCCGTTTTTTCCCGTTTGGTTCATTTGGTCTCGTTTATTCCCGTTTGGTTCATTTGGTCCCGTTTGTTCCCGTTTGGTTCATTTGGTCTCGTTTATTCCCGTTTGGTTCATTTGTTCCCGTTTGTTCCCGTTTGGTTCATTTGGTCCCGTTTATTCCATTTGGTCCCGTTTGTTCTTGTTTGGTCCCGTTTGTTCTTGTTTGGTCCCGGTTGGGTCATTTGGTCCCGTTTGGTTCATTTGGTCCCGTTTGTTCCCGTTTGGTTCATTTGGTCTCGTTTATTCCCGTTTGGTTCATTTGGTCCCGTTTGTTCTTGTTTGGTCCATTTGGTCCCGTTTGTTCCTGTTTGGTCCATTTGGTCCCGTTTGTTCCCGATTGGTCCCGTTTGGTTCATTTGTTCCCGTTTGGTCGCGTTTGTTCCCGTTTGGTCCAGTTTGTTCCCGTTTGGTCCCGTTTGTTCCATTTGGTCCCGTTTGTTCCCGTTTGGTTCATTTGTTCCCGTTTGGTCCCGTTTGTTCCGTTTGGTCCCGTTTGTTCCATTTGGTCCCGTTTGGTCCATTTGTTCCCGTTTGTTCCCGTTTGGTCCCGTTTGTTCCATTTGGTCCCGTTTGTTCCACTTGGTCCCGTTTGTTCCTGTTTGGTCCATTTGGTCCCGTTTGTTCCCGTTTGTTCCCGTTTGTTCCCGTTTGGTTCATTTGTTCCCGTTTGTTCCCGTTTGGTCCAGTTTGTTCCCGTTTGGTTCCATTTGGTCCCGTTTGGTTCATTTGTTCCCGTTTGGTCCCGTTTGTTCCGTTTGGTCCCGTTTGTTCCCGTTTGTTCCCGTTTGTTCCCGTTTGGTCCATTTGGTCCCGTTTGTTCCCGTTTGGTCCCGTTTGTTCCCGTTTGGTCCCGTTTGTTCCCGTTTGGTCCCGTTTGTTCCGTTTGGTCCCGTTTGTTCCATTTGGTCCCGTTTGGTCCATTTGTTCCCGTTTGTTCCCGTTTGGTCCCGTTTGTTCCATTTGGTCCCGTTTGTTCCACTTGGTCCCGTTTGTTCCTGTTTGGTCCATTTGGTCCCGTTTGGTCCCGTTTGTTCCCGTTTGTTCCCGTTTGTTCCCGTTTGGTCCCGTTTGTTCCCGTTTGGTTCATTTGTTCCCGTTTGTTCCCGTTTGGTCCAGTTTGTTCCATTTGGTCCCGTTTGGTCCCGTTTGGTTCATTTGTTCCCGATTGGTCCCGTTTGTTCCGTTTGGTCCCGTTTGTTCCATTTGTTCCCGTTTGTTCCCGTTTGGTCCATTTGTTCCCGTTTGTTCCCGTTTGGTCCCGTTTGGTCCCGTTTGGTCCCGTTTGTTCCGTTTGGTCCCGTTTGTTCCTGTTTGGTCCCGTTTGTTCCTGTTTGGTCCCGTTTGTTCTATTTGGTCCCGTTTGGTCCTGTTTGGTCCCGTTTGGTCCCGTTTGTTCCTGTTTGGTCCCGTTGCCATTCAGATTGAGGTTTCAACTGTTGTATTTAGCGAAAGGAGCCTTCCTGCTTTAACCCTTCCAGCCCGTTAGTTGCTATTCTTTAATGTTGTTTAATATTTAAAATACTGGTGAGATGAAGCTCGAGCTCTTGGTTTTTTTTTGTCCTTCTGATCATCACTCGCTCTGACTTTGGGATAATTAGCTTGAACGTCCATAACGTCTAGAGTATCTTATCTTTTAAGATGTTGCGTTGGCTTCTGTGATGCATTGTGAAAACGGAGGAAGCGACGAGTCTTTCCAGTGCAACAACAACAAGTACCAGAGTCCATCTTGTTCAGCTTATGACCACTTAAATGCCTCCCATGTGCAACAAACGTCCACAGATCATATGGCTCTCTAAGGATTTTAGCAAGAATAGAGAAGACAAGGAGTGTAGCAGGAGCCTGTTTACATTTATCTCAGGCGGGACTTAAACCTGGTCTAAATCTGGACCATAGCAGTCGCTGTGCCGCTGTAAACTGAGTGATGCTGCAGTGTTGGCGTAATGATGACCCATAATCTCTTAAAAACATCTTCCCCACTTTGCTCTAAGATGATTAGGAGTTGTCGAGCTGTGCTGGACTGATTTATAATACACTTTCACAATAATTTGTTTCTGATTAAATGCTGTTTTTAAAAATATCATCTAGCAGAGAAACCAGGTGGACGAGGAGGGAAGCAATCAGTACAGGATGTGAAGATACAAAGTTATTTTTAAAAATCGCAAATGTCTAAAGAAATTAAATCTGGTTAAGTGAAACCAGCTGCACAAAAGAGGCAAAATTATTTCATGTATTGAGAAAATGCAACTATTGTACCAAACATCAAAGAGGAATAAGTGGTTTCCAGTGATTAGTGCAAAAGGAGAGATTATGTTGGCAATAAAAAATAATGTTTCCTAATAGGTATTGAGTTTTACTACAGCTGGATTAAAAGTGTTGGTGACAGATTGGTCTGACTGGAGGGCGACTTCTCCAGGAGCAGCCAGCCAAGAACGACTTACTGACTGTTTCACATCCAGAGGTCCCCAACAGGCTGACCAGTTATAAAATTAGGGCAATGGGGTGGGTGTGGGCATAGGATGTTCTTCTTTAACATCTAACAGGTTAACAAGCATACAGTGTTGGGCGATAATTCAATAAAAAGTTCAACAGTTTTCCTTTCTTTTGCATTCTAACCAATCGTGTAGGTTGTAATGATGTAATATTAACCTACGTGGCTACTATGCAACCGGGGTTGATTTTTTTCAGCGAGGCTCCCCCCAGAGGGCGAAAGTAAAAGTGCACTGTCATAAAGATGCTCAGCTGTTCTGGTTTCTCCATCAAGCCAGGCGCGGTTGTTTTGAGCTTAGCAGACAGGCGAACGCAACGAAAAGTCGAAAAAACAGCAGTACAAACAATGACTAACACAGTTAAGGTATGAACATCAAGGTTTCCCGCAGCGCTATCTTGGCGAGGTGGCCGCCTGGCCAAACTCACGCTACCGCCTCGCCAACATTAAAAAAAAAATAGATAAAATTAAATAAATAAATAATAATAATAATAAAAACTCGATATGCTTGCATGTTTATTTGACGTTAACACGCGGTTCTTTGTTGTTGCTTTCGCGCGTGCATATAGTGAATGGCAGGGCAAAAACACATGGAGTTCTCGCCGTAAAGCAAGACCGACTCTCGCGATGCACGAGACTTCTGAGCCTGTGGGTGCGAGCCGAGGGCTCTTGCAATTGCAAGTACAGTATTTCCCCTACAGACCACCAGGGCGGCCGAGAAAACCTTTGTTCGACCTGAAATGACTCAATTAATGTGTCCCATACCGTTTTGGATGATTAAATAACTGAAAAATGTTGCATAGTATGCCTTTAATATGACATCATTACATCCTCCCAGCCAATCACAATGCAGACCCAGAAACCAAGCTCCGCCCCCTTCTGAGAGTTCAGAGAGCACACGTTCTTTTTTTCTTTTTTAAAAACTTACAGTTTTGGTAAAAAGTTGGTTGAATAAAGAGTTGAGTTTGAATTCAGTGTTTGTTTCTGTCGCTAAGCAACAGCATAAAATGGCCAGGGCTGCACTTAAAATGTATGTTTTGAATTTATTGCTAATTATCGATATCAATCAATATCATTTCTATTTTATCGATATGCTTCTTTTCTATATCGCCCAGCCCTACCAGAACGCCCGAAAGCGTCAGGTTTAATATTTTACTCTAAAATTAAATAAAGGACTTTACTGTCTGGAGTTTAATTCATGCATCTGCGTTCAGAGACGGTCCAACATGCCTCCTGGTTCTCCAGCACAACGTTGGAGTTTTCCTTCAGAGGAGATTTATGACGCCAATCTGCAAATTAAACGGGTGTCAGAAATCATTCCTGCCCAGTAAAAGTTAAATATGGGAAGTGCTCCTCTCCTCGTATTGTGTGTCTCTTCTGATCCCGTTTTCCACAGGAAAGTCAAATTAACTCTATTACAAGCTGCTGCTTTGTATTACCTGTTCTGCTTCTAATGTTCTCAAGTATCTTTTTACATCCACTGCTGATGTATTTATTTTATTTTTTTACTTATTTAACTGACATTTAACTTGTTAGAGTGTGAATTGTTAGATCAGATAATTTGGGACTATATCTCACCTTCGTCGTCTCTCTGTCAGAGGACAAGTCGGACCCTCCTCAGGCCGCTGCATCCGTTGAGGCCGAGCTGATTTCCCCCAAAGAAGCGGCGTCCGGGAAAGAAGACGAGGCGACGCCGGCCGGGGACGCCAACGCTCCGGCCGGCGAAGCAGAGCTGCCGTCAGAGCAGACGTCATCAGGTACGGATCTTTACCGACTCCCGTTTGTGAATTATGAAGCGCTGTGAGCCTCAATCAGGCGTCGCCACAGTGAATCACTACGGTTTGTTTCCACGGTTAAATTTCTTTTTTTAAATCGTCCTCCTTTGCAAACATCTTTTTCTACAGGCCATTTTATTTGCTTGTGGTTAACGCAGAAAAAAGTCCCAAGTCAAATCGCAGTTTTGATTTTTTTTTTTTTTGCCAAAAATTGTACAGCCCTAATTCGCACAGAGGTAAACTCACATTGCCGCCAGGTGAGAGAGAGAGCGCTCAGAGTCGTGACAGATTTTTACCTGCATTGGTAAATATTTCTGCTTTTTGTAAACGGGCCCAATTTCTGAGAAAAGATGGAGAGAGAGACAGAAGCTGGCTGCTCATATAAAACTGTATTCTGGGATATTAATGGAAAGTCAAGTGGAAGGAAAATCTTGGCAACACAGCAACGCCGACTCTCCCCATGTGGGGGCGCCCTAGAGCCGCTGCAGCGTGGTAAAGAGCAGCTGCTGTCGTTGTGCAGATCAGGCTCTAATGCAATAAATGCTTAAATGACCAAGAATGATTAGGATTCAACTGGATAAATCGTTCCTTTTCTGCTGAATAAAGGTTTTACGTGGTGCCCCGATTACTTCAATATACCGAGAACGCTTCCCTGATACAAATGTAATGAAGATCACAGCTGTTTAAACTCGATTAGAAACATTATCGCTCAGTACAGCACGTTCTCAACAAGTAAACGGCTCTGTGGTCATTTTCAGATGTTCTACAAAAAAATTAAATAAAATGCTGGCTTTGATTGTCGCAAATCACCAAAGCTCTTTCCTTTGGAAACAAAAACCCATCATCGATGAAAACAGATCGCTTCTTTATTCTTGGAAAAAACGCATTTTTGTTGCAATATACATATGGATCAGAAGCATCCCAAATGTAATAAAATTAAAACTGAATTAAGTTATGCTCAAAATTATTCTAAACTCTGGCAGATGTAGATTTAAAGAGATTTTTATTCAATCATAAATGATAGAAAGATGGAGAGAGAGACAGAAACTGGCTGCTCACATAAAACTGTATTCTGGGATATTAATGGAAAGTCAAGTGGAAGGAAAATCTTTGGAACACAGTAACGCCGACTCTCCCCATGTGGGGGCGCCCTAGAGCCACTGCAGCGTGGTAAAGAGCAGCTGCTGTCGTGTAGATTAGGCCCTAAAAAAGCCACTTTGTCTCATCGTTGAGCAGAAATGATCACCTCCTGCCTCACATCACCGCTCGTATATATATAATATCACTTTGGACATGAATTTGATGAAGGAATTGCATCGTGACAGGGTTAAACGCTCATAAAAAGTAGATTTTTGCATCATGTAGGCCCCAATCTAAAAGTTGGTTTTATTTGCTTCAATGTCATTCCTCTCCGCATCTCGATTCAAATAAAAACATTTTAACCCCAGCCTCTAATTTCTAAGCCATATGTTATGACTCTGTAGCTTGATTAAGATCTATAAGCCCTGGCAATATTGAAAGTGTTTATTTTCATATATATATATATATATATATATATATATATATGTATATATATATGTATATATATATGTATATGTATATATATATATATATATATATATATATATCTATATATATATATATATATATATATATATATGTATGTATGAAATATATATATATATGTGTGGCTATATTTACGTGTGGCTGAACCCTCTGAGTTCAGCCACACGTAAATAAAGGAACATGACAAGGATATATATATATATATATATATATATATATATATATATATATATATATATATATATCCTTGTCATGTTCCTTTATTTACGTGTGGCTGAACTCAGAGGGAGAATAATTCAGGAACGAGCGTCTTCTGTTTTAAGAATTTCCCAATGTCATTGTCTTGTCTGAGTCCCTTGAATCCAGCGCTCGCTCCTCGTGGTTTCATAAATCATTAGTTTGACCATTTGCAGATGGGAAGGGGAATTGCTCATCCTCGTTAGAATCAATAATCCGCTCACATTTCCTCACCAGCTATCCCTTCGTCTGTCGTCTGCGCGCTGCGGTTTAAAAGTGAGGCTAAGTGAATAAACCACAGGCTGAAGTCATTATTTCTCTTTTTACAGCCATTTAGCTCCTGTCCTCTGTGTCAACACTTAGCCTAATGGGAAAGTTATGTTATAAATGTTTGTGTTTTGTATTTATTTATTTGTTTTAGGCTTTACGTGATTTCTGAATCGTAGTCTGGGGCCACACTTTGGACACCCCTGCTTAATTGATAATTGAATTAATTACACGTTTAACTGGTTATTTCAAGTTTAACACTAACATGCATTTATTCATTTTCGCAAATTTAGAAACCTAAATTGATTAAAAGTTCATGAATTATTCTGAAATTGGAAAGTCAAACGCCTCACTTGGTTTTGGTTTATTTTCAAGTTCATTCAGATGTGGTAAAAATAAATTAAACTAGACTATGTTGATAGATAATTTCAGTTTAGTTTTTAAAAACACCCCGGTTTCATGTAAAAATAATACATATAAGACCTTTTTTGGTCTCAGATTGATTTAATTTAGTTTTATTGTATTAGAGCCTCAGGTCTGAAGGAGCATCCACTCTGTATCTGAAGGCGGTTTATTAGGATGTGGAAAACTGTGGTCGTCGGTCCCCTTTGTGACATTTTGTCATAAATTACTCCAGTAGCCCTTTTACTTCAAACTTCTGATGTCCATTTTGGTCTGTTTACTCACTGGCAAAGATTTTAGGCTAAAACTTTGAAAGAACATCCTAATCGGATGGTGATCGTAAGGACAGTCGTTTTCTTGGGAATTAGGAGGAGCACTGATTGCATTTTCGCTTCGTGTAACTGGTGTGTGATTACCAGCGGAAGTCAGATGAGCTCATGTGGGCATAAAGTACGCGGCCGTATGGCTGTGTGTGTGTGTGTGTTTGTTGGGATCAGGAAACCAGGGAAATTAGAGGCTCAATTAAAGCTTTTAAACGGCTCCTTCGGAGGAAATGAGCCGCAGCCTGCAGGACCGATGATGGTGGCGATATCAGGGAGGCGTTTGAAGTATGATTGAATTAAATCTTCTGATGTTTCCGATGGACGATCTGGGAGAGGCCACAGGCGGGTTTTGTGGAGCCCTAAAACAAACTCTGAAAAAAGGGATTTAATAAAAAGTTAAATTTTCTTAAAATGAATGTGTTTGCCCTTGATTTGGGCAGGTAAATTAGCTGATCTGCCAGTGGAAAAAGATTTTTGCGCTTTAAATGGGAACAATTCATCTCATCTTTTTTCAAGCAAATATATCTAATTATCTCATTTACTTTCTTAAATCAACGACAAATACACTAATTTCAAGAACATTTTACTTACTTTTACTTCCCTTTTAGCGTTGCATATGGAAACAGACAAAACACTTTAAGGAATAAAATATCAAGGACAAGGACCAAATCCTTGTCCTTTAACCTCATTTAAAACACGAGCCCTAGAGACACTGGTTGCTATAGTGATTCCCGCCCTTTTGTAGACCATGGGGGGAGGGGAGAGGCGCCACATTGTTCTCAAACAAAGAAATCTTAAAGAAATACTGACTTTTTAGGTTCTGCTGGGCTCAAATAAATTTCTGTGTCCTCGCAGTTTTTTTGTTCTCCAGTATATGACGGTTTAAACGGATCCTTCAGTTCCAGATTTCAAAGAAACATTTAGAGCTGAAATATATTGGAGGTGAATAAAAGTTTGGGTGCGCACAACCCACGCTATTAAAAACCTTGAACGCTGCAGCAATGGGAGTCACGCTGACGGAAAATAGACAGAAATGCCCACATTTAGAAGTGTTAACTGTACAGGGCATGATGGAACTTTATATATCAAAATTTATATATAATATATCAAAATATCAAACTTTCAGAATAAAATCACCCCACCAACTTACGCTAACTTAACTGGTGTAAGCAAAGCAGAAACACAAGGGGCTTTTGGAGGATGAAAATAGGATATTTAAGTGCACGGATAATGAGTTTTGCCCTAGAAAATGAAAACCATGACTGTTTTTTTTTTTTAATCATTGATGAAATATAGCGGCATAAAGGACCGCATCAACTTCTGTTCTCGCAACCCGCAGCTGGCCGTTGTTTCCCTATGAGCAGTGTGAGTGGGGGTTTGTGGAGAAGCAGCACTGGATCAGAACCATAACTCGCACCATAGTCAGTGTGAGTCCAGGGTAAGCCTGTAGCAGCATAACTACAGAGATAGCTCAGGGTAACATGAGCCACTCTAACTATAAGCTTTGTCAGAAAGGAAAGTTTTAAGATTAGTCTTAAAAGTAGACGGGGTGTCTGCCTCACGGACCAAAACTGGGAGTTGGTTCCACAGGAGAGGAGCCTGATGGCTAAAGGATCTGCCTCCCATTCTACTTTTAGAGACTCTAGGAACCACCAGCAGACCTACAGTCTGAGAGCGAAGTGCTCTGTTAGGAACATACGGGGTAATCAGAGCTCTGATATATAATGGAGCTTGATTATTAAGGGCTTTATACATTAGAAGGAGAATTTGAAATTCTATTCTTGATTTAACAGGAAGCCAATAAAGGAAAGCTAAAATAGGAGAAATATGATCCCTCTTGTTGATTTTCATCAGAACTCTTGCTGCAGCATTTTGGATCAGCTGAAAGCTTTGAACTGCATTTTGTGGACTTCCTGATAGTAAAGAATTACAATAGTCCAGTCTTGAAGTAACAAATGCATGGACTAGGTATTTTTTTTTTTTATGGGTCGGTTCTGTGCAGCAGACTCAAATGTTTAGGCTTAAGGATTCGGGTTAGAGTTATGGTGCGAATTAAGTTCAGGGTAGAGGTAAGGGGTAACGGATAAGGTTAGGCATAAGTGCAATTACTAAAATCCATGGAAGTCAACACAAAGTCCTAAAATGTGTAGAAATAAAAACTTTGGGTGTGTACTAATTTCTTCTATTTAGCAGCCTATCAGAGTATGAATGCTCTGATTAACAAGGGCTTCGCTGCCCGAGTCGACATCAGGATGAGTTTTTATCCCAAAGGTCTTCATGTTGCAGCTGGATTGTAATTTCATTTTTATTCATCTAAGTCTTTGAAACTCAGCCTTTCCTCGCGTGTTTCTGTCGACAGGTTGACACTGACAGGAGCAGAGAAGGAGCCGAGGATCACGGCACAGAAGGCGCCGATGTCTCCATCAATGAATGACCTAAATCATCATCATGAGGAAGAGGAGGATGGGTCAGGGAGCTTTACATCCATGGACCCACCGGTCGCTCCAAGCTGGTTTCAAGACTTTGGATCATTGGTTGTGATCCACATCAGTTCTGTTCTTCTCTGAGGCATCATTGGTAACATCTCCATCGACTTCTTCAGTCCTCTATATTTTTTTAATCTTACAAAATCAAGGGATTTCTAACTCCATTGAGAACTAAACCCGATGTTGTGCTGAAGTCAAGGGGGAGTGAGTTGTTCCTACGGGTCAGGCAGTAATTGGACCCGTCTTTGGCTCATTAAATCGACCTCAGATCCCCAAAGAATAGGGCTAATCACACTTGGTTCAGGGTTTTAGTGAGTGGGGGAATTATTTTTTCACATAAGTTCAGGTTTATCTTTTTTTATGTATAAATCATGATTTGGAAAAAGCGGTTTGTATTTACCCAGGGTATCTTTATCTCATTTTAAATGTGTTTGATTTGAAGCGTTCACATGCGATTAAAAGAGAAAAATAAATCTGTGAGCAAAGAAAATGCGTGTAAAACGGGGAATCTTTTAACCCCTTTTCTGTTAACTGATTTTGTAGGTTTTAAAGCCTCCTTATGTTAACGAAAACTTGAGCAAAGTGAGTTAAAGCTATAGTCGGGAATCTCGTTCAGAAACACTTTTTGTTATACTGGGTAAAATCGTCCTTCCATCCTGAAAGTAGAAAATACATTATGTATTCACAAAATAAGGAGGTTAAAAAAATCGTAAACCATAACCAGTTTCTGCCGTTTGGTCCGAATGGCATGGATTTGTCATAATTTTGTTTCTGCTCTCACCCATAGAAGTTATATACTGACCCCCCTCTGTCCCTCAGATTCCCAGGGAATAAACTTATCTATCGGTTCTCCCACATGCCAGTTATTCTGACGCGCTCACGTAGCGCCAGTGTCTGTGCTCTTTCCTTCCGAGTTTCCGCTTGCTGGCTGCGCATGCGCACTTATCTGGTTAGCTTAGCGGCTAGGTTAGCGGTTAGCTTAGCGGCTAGCCGTTTGTTGTAGCTCTGCTGCTCTGGCCGTATACTTTGAACATATCTGAGAGTCGCAAGAAGCGAACCGTGTTGATGTTTATGAGAAAAAGAGGAAGGCCTCAGTAGAAAGAAATAAGACCAGAGTGGATTTGGGAGATTTTTTTTTTTTCCCACGCCATCCCACTGAGGAGCGGAACAGCAGGGAAGGCGGTCTTGAGCAAAGAGCGACTTGGGGAAACTTACAGGAAAATTGCCAGATGTTGCTTTAAACAGCAGATTTAACAAAGACTGGAAGCCGTTTAGATCAGGTAATGTTAAATTAGTTCACCTGGTTCTGACCTCCAGTCAGAACCAACCCTCCTCCTGTCAGACCCGAAACAGGAGATGTTGCTCCCCTATTTGCACAATTCACCATATTTCAGCTGCATTTTCCTAAAGCCATTTCTTAGAAACTTCATCTTTTATATCTGTTTAAGCATCAAATGAAAACGAGGCTGGTAGGAAAAGCCCGACTTGGTGGTGTTACCCCTCAGAGCTGCTGATGCACGACACCTAAAACTCACCTGCGGCTGCCAGCTTTTCTGAGCTGGGGGCTTCAAAGCTGCGCTCTCAGGTTAAAAAAGTCTGATTGTTGGTTTTAAATCCACCTAGAGGACAGAGCAGAGATGCTGGATGCTTGCTTCAGCATCATAAAGGGAATGTGACACATTAATCCCATGTTGTATATAAAATGAAAGTGAATATAGACATTATTGCAAAGGGTTTTAATGTAAATGATGCAGTAAGCTGTCCGTTTAGCTCATCTCGCCTCATTGTGTCGCCTTCACACATCCTCTGCTTCCTGCTTGAAGAAGACGACATGACGTCTGTTTTAAATGAGTTTGTGTCTTTCAGTCTGAAATGGTGAATGCGTTTTGCATTTTTTGTTGCTGTGGCATTTTAATCGGCGCTCTCTGCTTCATTAGCGGAGCTTTTCCAGGGAATTTAAACCCCTGACCTGATTGGTCCAACGAGTCGGCTCACGTTTTATAACGTCTATTTTTATTGCATCGGAAAATCATGTGACAAGTTGTCGTTTTTTTTCAATGTTGCACCATATCGAATCATGTTTTTATTTTTATTTTGAACAATCAGGTTGTTGTTTTTTTTTTTGCTTTAAATCGAATCATTTCCTACCTGCTCCTCACTTCTCTTCATACAGCGCCTAGCTAAAGTATTCACACCCATTTTCTTTCATTACAACCTGTAATTCTGTTATCTGCAGAAAATGCTTGAAAATGGTGACATAAGGTAGATTTTTTTTTTTTTAAATAAATGATGAATAAAAAAACTGTTTGGTATGAAGCCCCTAAAAAGTTCTGACGCAACCTTCCAGAGTCCCATAGTTGGTGAAATAAAAGTCCAAGGAGATCTCCAGACAAGTCAGGGTCAAAGTTGTTGAGTACAAGTCAGGGCAGGGTTATAAACAAATATCCAAATATTTAATGTTCCCCTGGAGAATCATCATCTTCAGGTGGAAAGCCCATGGTACCACAACAAAATTCAAAAATTCTTCTTCAAAGTTGTTCTGTAAATGAAATGGAGCGAACTCTCAAACGAGGCATTTTAATTCCAGGTTGAGACGCAAATGAGATATAAAAAGAGCCGGGGGTGAATACTTTTGCCAGGCAGTGTGCGTGGATTATATCTGCATTTGTTGCTGCAACAATATAACTCCTCATCAGGCCGTTCTGTGATTTACAAGCAAAGAGCAACGCTGCCTCTACAGCTGAAAGTCTGTTTTTATACGTTACCATAGAAAGTATGTGCACCCTATTTGAGTTTTACAGACGCAATATGTGTTTTTGTTTTTTTTTTGTCTCTTTCGATCTCTCCTCTCATACCTCAGCAGACCAAGAGGGCTTTTTATTTGTTTTGTTTTTTTCTTGTCTGTAAATGGTGTGTTCTGTCCGAGCAGCCGGGGTGTCTGGGGACAAAATGACAAACTGGTTGCTTTAAAAAAGTCTCTGTGTTCAGGATCTAATGAATAAAAGTGAGTTTGGGTTCAAAGACTCTGCCGTTTTATGCCTCTGTTAAGTCCAGTACATAAACTCTATTTTAGTTTGATGTGTTAATGAATGATTTTTAAATATTTTGGCCTTTGTGACAATGTTTAAATCGTTCCGTCCGCCCTTTTTGTGTTTGTGTGTCTCAAAACGCTGAGGTCTGGACTGGAGTCGCAAATTTAATGACTTTAGGCCTGATTTGAGGAGTTCCTAAAAGTCTTTGGTCTTCACTTGGACTTTCACACCAATTCTTTACCGTCTCTTGGAGTTGAACACTTGAACCAAACATTAAATGAGTTGCAAAAGGAAACGGAAGGGATGCGATCCTGCCTGCCTCTGATGATGTTTCTCCGTCATTTCAGAGCATCTGCTGCTCTTTAGCTGCTTTTTCTCCAACAGGCAGGGCGTCGCCCAGACAGGTGTAGGTCCGGTATATTCTGCTCCACCTTCTGTGAATTTTTAAATCCAGACCACAGCAGGAGTCTCAGACCGATTCTTAAATGCAGCTGGAGAAAGTGAGACCAGCAGGTGAACCGTCATCGTTATGGCATCATACAGCAGCCATTACTGTGTGGCTGTTGGTTGACGGCATCACCGCGGAACGCATTTCAAATTGGTCGGGCCCATCAGGCAATACTCACAATACCGCTACCCATCACATACGCATAAAACACCAGCATCCCCTTGATCACGCAACTGATTTGCGTCACATGACACAAGACAAGCCAATCCGTTTTTAGACACCAGAATTTATTGCTTTCTCATAGGCTGTGGTCCCTGAGCATGATAAATGTGTCTGCCATGTTATAGATCGACACCAAATTTTTATTTAACTTTTTTTCTGACGTTCCAGCACACACGCCCCGGATTTATTTCCACTTACAATCATCATATTACAGCTAACACAATATTTACAGAATAAAAATACTTTAATAAGAAAAGTCAAACTCACCCCTGCTCTAAATGTTCCCGAAAAAGTGTCTTCGTCTGTCATTATGCTGGATGAAGTCCCTGGCTATCCTCAAAGCATCCACTATGGTCAAAAGATCCCTGTGTGTTGGCGCACGTCAAGCTACCGGTTCCGCGGTCCGTGGACGGCATCATAGTTGTTCTCTTTAAGGTCAAAATGTTAGTTTTTTTTTAATAATTTATAAAACAAAAATGTTTTAATTAGGAATGCACAATGTATCAGCATTAACGTTGGTATCTGCCAATGGTAATGATTTTTTTAACATGTCGGTATCGGTCCAATAATGCCGGACGTACACTGTTAGATATTTTCAGTCGTTTTACTCATATACAGCTCAAACTGTACGATGAAACCTCAGGGTTTAAAAGTTCACCGCTGACCATATCTGTTCTTACGCTGCGGCCCGATGTTCACACTGTACGTCTAAAACGTCGGACTCAGCCCCGTAGAGAGATGGCGCTACTCGGACTCGTCTACCCAGGAAGCCAAACGTCAACAGTAGAAGAAGAAAATAATCTACTTGTTTGCGTGAGGTCGGAAGAAATTGGCTCATAGACGGTCGTAACTCCGCTTCAACAGCAGGAGGCGCTCACGATCTCCTCACGAGGGACGACTGAATTTCAAACATGTTTGATTTTCAACCGACCGTCCGATTCCTGATGGGGAGCTGTATACGACATGACGCAGGACGCACGATAAAGCTGAAACTCAGCCCCATCCAAAAAAAATTTTCGTACGGAGCCCAGGTCCTGTGGTTGTGGAGCAAACCCACATCATCACTCCTCCACCGCTGTACTTGACAGCTGGTATAATTTCTGCCGCTGCTTTCTGGTGTTGCAGTTGATTCAGATGTTACCTAATGTTAAATCTATATTCATGCCTATTTATACCTAATGTTACCTTAACTAATGCTGCCCCCAAAGAGGCTCCTTTTTCCTTCAACCCTCCAACCAAGTCTTTGTTGTTTAGTCTTTTTCTGGTTGTTTTGTTGTGATCTTAGCTATTTAACCTGCAAACTGGGGCCTGTAGAATATAAAACAGCTTTATTGAGTTCTTGCTTTTGTTATTTGGTTCTGCAGTATTTTTTCCTCCAACGTCGCTCCGGGGATAATCTTGTTGGAATATCCATTTTTGTGAAGATTGGCAGCCGTAAATGTCTTCTCCTTGTGCTTATTGTCACATGAGGAGTTAATCTGCGTTATGAGCCTTCTTCTAATTTCTTTAATGTATTTTTGTGTGAGTTCTGGGGGCTGATTTGTCCGTTGTCTGTTCAGAAAGCTGCTCCTGCTGCAGCGCCTGTTTTTCATGGACCGTTTCCAGCTGCTTGTGGCGCAGAGTTTTCCCTCCCGGACCAGAACCTCGGTGTTAATGTGAAGCAGCCCTGCGCCTCCATCTCTCCTCTGCTGCGGGACGTTTTGCTCTCAAACTATGACCCAATGGATGGATGTTGCGTACTTTCAGCTCCTCCTCGACCCAAACGGCGTCAAGTTGCGCACGGACGCATAAGGGCGACACAGGAAATGAGGGTAACTACCCTTTAAAAATAAAAGGAAAATAGTGAACCTGCATTTGTACCTCGATATGCAAATAAGGTGGGCTGTCCTATGTTGGGTAAGGCGCAGGATTCGTGTGCAGATCAATTTTGCAACCACAGATATTATGTACGTAGACTGCTCTTTGGGCGATACAGGTTTGTACGTCAACGTCACCGCCATGTTGTATGTGGCAGAAAGTGTCCATGTTTCCTGTGTATATATTTTAAAGTATTTAGATGGAAAGATGTAGATGGAGCTTATAAAAAAAGAGATTAATGATAGAGATACGCAGCAAAATTGGCTTTTGAGTATTCTATATATATATATATATATATATATATATATATATATATATATATATATATATATATATATATATATATATATATATATATATATATATATATATATGATAAGATAAGCTTTATTGATCTCACAGTGGAGAAATTCACTTGTCCCATCGGCTCAATAGTCAAAAGTCAGAAGAAGGTGTCAAAGTAGGTAAGTAGAATCAGTTAGATACAGTTATACAGCTATATACAATATACAATTCTGTACACTCCTATGTATAAATATGTTATTGCACATATGTTATTATACAGTTTATACAGGACTATTGCACAGGCTTATTGCACAGTTTATACAGTTTATACAGGATTATTGGACAGGCTTAATGCACGGATTATAGCACCTTGTTTAAATAGCTTATTGCACATAAGTTATTACAGTTATTGTTGCAGCTATGGTGCATGGTTGCAGTCGTTACTCTAATAGTTACACTTATAAAGCTATGATCAGGTAGCAGCAGGAATGAGTGACCTTTATAACATAATTATATAACACAATAATAATAATAATAACAATAATAATAATAATAATAAACACAGCACATTATTGCACGTAGTTACTGCAAAACACTTGTTACAGTAATTGTAACAGTTATATGTATAGTCCAGAGATTAAATTTACATGAGTTGCATATTATTGTACATTAGTTATTGCATGTTACTAATAACGGTTGTGGTCACAGTTACAGTGCAGCATTGTATAATCTGGTTGCAGCAGGGATGAATGACCTACGGTAGCGCTCCTTTTTACAGACAGGATGTTTTAGTCTGGCACTAAAGGAGCTGCTCAGCTCCTCTACAGTCTGGTGCAGGGGGTGAAAGGTGTTGTCCATGATGGATGTGAGCTTGGACAACACCCTCCTCTCAGCCACTTCCTCCACTGAGTCCAGAGTGCAGCCCAGGACAGAATTATATATTTATATATATATATATATATATATATATATATATATATATATATATATATATATATATATATATATATATATATATATATATATATATATTAGGGCTGGGCAACGATTAAAATATTTAATCGCGATTAATCGCCCTGATTAATCACGATTAATCGCATTGTATTTACAAACTCCAAGAATGAATTCAAAAGTAGTGTAAAGAGCACTTTTATTTTAATGTTCTGCTGCCATATGAACAAAAGTGTTGTAACATTTGTAGCACTTATTTTATACTGGATATTTTCAACCCATCTATTGAATTTAGTGCACTAGTTGATCTTTTCTTCATAAGAGAACAGCAAGCACTGCAGCCAAAATATGGCCTTTTTTGACCTGCTGTATATTAGCCAGTCCCTAAGCTTGATGTATCATGAAACTGTTGACCTTTTGGGTTTTGTGGTTTTTATTTTATTATTACAATTAAATAATAATAATAATAATAATAATAATAACAATAATGTTCAGTGTTTTTTCACTAATCCACCTCTTATATATTTCAATCCTTATGTAATTTGGTCTGTGTTGTGTCCACCTGCCTGTTGCTTTAATCCTATAAATTTCCCCGTCGTGGGATAAAAAAAGGATTAGCTAATGTTATCTTATCTTAAATAACACTTTTTAATATATGTACTGGGTTCTTTCAAGGTCTTAATTACATGTTATGTGTGGGCTCCAGTAACATCCATCCATCCATCCATCCACTGATCTACCTGGATGTTCCCTGGAGGACTGAAACGCCTCAGTCAGAGACGTCTGTGGGTCTGTCGGGGCAGTGAGAGAAGTTTCGTCTCCTCTCTCCGTTTCTGGGGCTCGACGTTTTCATGTTTTTTCACGTGCTTAGATAAATTTGTTGTGTTTCCACTGAAATGAACCGGCTTTTTACAAAACATACAGCTTGATTTCATTTACGGTATTAAAATAAAGCCAAACGGTGCTACTTCCCCATTTCATGTTTTTTCGCTGCTGCGGTCTCTCTCAGCTGTTTGTGTATTAAGTTTGTGTGAGAGCTCAGTGGGCGGGCCAGGCTGAGCCTGCGTGCTGATTGGCTGGCGCCGCTGAGCCATGTACGAGAGGGGAGGGGGAGCGGGAGAGTGCTGCCGTGACAGCTGACTGACACTGACTGAAAGCATGTGAGCAACATGCGTTAATGCGCGATAAAATAAATATCGCCGTTAATAGTCTAATGAATTAACGCGAAATTAACGCGTTAACTTGCCCAGCCCTAATATATATATTAGACTGTAGAGGAGCCCTAATATGTATATGTGTGTGTGTGTTATGAATGTAAAACTCAATTGCTTAAATCTAAACATTGTGGTCTTCATTATTTCACAAAAGATCAGGTATAGACACAGATTAGCAAGAGACTTTTTGGGGAAGTATTAAAAAGATATAATTACTAGTATGAGAAAAAAATCAGAGGAGAGTAAAGTAAAAAAAAAAAAAGACAAATGTTGTAATTTTATGGGAAAAACGTCATATTATGACAATTAAGGGGGAACATTTCCAGAATAGTCACAGTTTGCAGAACTATCTTAGTCCTGGAGTAATTGAGCCAGGATAGATTCTTATAATTATTTTTATTATTTTTATTCTTTACGAGAATAAAGTCAGGAGAATGAAGCCAAAGAGATACGAAAATAAACTTGTAATATTACAAAAATAAAAATATTACGTATATAAAGTATATTCTGAGATGGAAGTCCCTCTGATACTGTTTAAGTGTCTGAGTCTAACAGCAGATTTGCCACATTCAGCATGGCGGACGCTCTGACACATCCGCAGCATAGGCAGACCCCGCCCAACAAGGCGTCTACGTACGTATATAATGTCTATGTTTGCAACCCAGTGCTTCCTACGTTTGGTGGGATTGGATCGGCACCTGGCCAATAGCAGAGGAGCTGACTCAACGAAGGACCGGCTGGACCGCCCACATTATTTGCATAATAACGCAGAAACGCATAAGAAACAAGAAAAATGAAAGCTGAATATATTAAAATAAAAAGACGTGGGGGGGGGGGGGGGGGGGGGGGAAATGTAAGCAAATTCAAGGGGAAAGTAAGAGACGTTAACACAACTGTAAGTAAAAGAAAACATAAAAAAACGTAGGTAAAATAAAAACCAAATCCATAGACAAATGTTGGAAATAAATGGAGAAAATATTTACCCTCCCCCTCTCTCTCTGCCACTATTGCCAAAAAAAACCTATTTTAAAAAACAAGATTAAATGTACAGTAGATGAGAAAAAAAGTTGATGGGATATTTTAAACAACTTTTTACATGTAAAATTACATATACGGGGGGAAGATAATTCAGTAACAATACATATCGATCAATGGATGTATATCGATGATAGAAAAAAGGATCAATAAAAAGTTCAATAGAATAACAGTTTTCCTTCCTTTTACATTCTAGCCATGTAGGTTAATATTACAGTCATTACTTCCTCCCAGCCAATCACAACGCAGACCCAGGAACCAAGCCCCGCCCTCTTCAAAGCGGTGGAAAGGGGGCTGCAGTTTTGGTAAAATGTTGGTTGTATAAAGGGTTGAATTTTAATTCAGTGTTTGCGTGTTTATCTAAAAATAAGACGCTAAGCAACAGCATAAAACGGTCAGGATCGCATTTCCAGTATTCTGATTGGACGATCCGAGCTTGGGACCGTAGTATTTGTGCCCCACAGCTGTCTACTGAGAGCGTACTGAGCATGCTCACTGTGATTTCACATGTTCATGATTTAAACAAATCTTGGGGGGGGGGCAATATCAAGGCTCCTCAAGAGGATTTAGCTACTGAGCTTATAGACACATAGACACAAATGTTTATTACAGAATTTTATTGCCAAGGTATTCTATTTTTTTTACAGCATTGCTCTATAAAGAACGATCCTGTCCCGCTGATTATTGTGAACATAGAGCTCCAGGCCACACACGCAGAGACGCCACATGTGATTTGTTCTCTAATCACTTTGTGTGATTTTGCTCGGTTCAAATGACACGTTTATGTTCTGCGTCTGTGCATTTATTCTGAAAGGCCGCACCGGAAGCGGTTCGGCCAGCTCCCCGCAGCTTGACGGTCCCACGCAGCTCCTGCCCGGAGAGGCGAGCATCAGTGAGTTCAGTTTGCCCGGTGCGCACAGAGGACTCTGCGGGGTCGGGCAGCTGCAACGTCCCGCCGACTCTCCCGGAGCAACGCGGCCGAACCCGCTGCTCTGCGCACCGACACCGGCACCGGAGGGCGAGGAGGACCGACCCCTTTGACGTCCTTGGACTCAAATGAACAGACAGCATCCACCTGAGGACACATCCCAGGAGAAGATCCCAGCGCCGGTGCCGAGATGAAGGCGGTCGGCAGACAGGTCAGGGTGTCCTCGGAGACGCCGAACGGAGACATGAAGCGGAGGCCGAGTTACCCCGGCGAGCTGCGGGCCAAACACGCCAACATGTCGGCCAAGATCTGGGTGAAAGTGGCCATGGCCATCGCGTACTTCCTCAGCGTGTCCGTGGCCGCCTTCATCCTGGCCATCTTCTACGCGTTCTTCTGGACGTCCAACGCGGCGTCCGGCAACAGCACCAGCACCAACACCAGCGCCGCCGCGGTGGCCAACTCCACCGAGTGCGCCAAGAGGTTCGGATGACTGGGCAGGAGGCGCGCGCGCCCCGGACAGGTGAATGCGCACACCTGACAGGAGGCTGCAGGGAGGGGAGTGATGGAGGATCCTGCACGGACGGAGGTGCTGTTCCATTTTTATCCCCCAAAAACCCTCCGGGGTTTCTGCAGAACTCACTCCGTCCATCACGCAGAGACATAAATTAGGTTTTTTTGTGCCCTTCAGTCAACCTTTAACTCATGGGCGGATTCAGCTCGCCTCAGCCTCTGGGCGCAGAGACCTCCAAGAGGCACCAGACTCCCCCGGGATGAAGGGTGACATTTTCCCGGAGAGCCGACTATGCGTTAAAAGCTCCTGTAGCTACATTTCACGACGCAGTTCCCCGCGGAGCCTCAGGAAGATTAAATCCCAAAAGGATTCACCCTAAGACTTCCCAGCCAGCGTTTACATATGGAGCCCATATGGCAAGTGTGGACGGAAATTGTCTTAAAAATAGGGCGGAAATGTTTGTACATAAGGTACGTTTTGATTCTGTTTGATTCTGCAATAATTAATCCCCCCCACCCCCCACCACCTTACATTAACCAAAGCCATCATAAGTGTGTTTCCACTGTAGGGTCCAAAAATTGCGTTTGGGACAAATACCGTCACTCCACACTGTGTGGAAATGTGTTATTAGAAAGGCGATGTGGACCAAAAATAATATCTCAATATTTTCAGGCCGGATGCCGACATACGATATTTATATCTCGATATGTTTTTCTTTTCATAAAGTAATTATAAAAAGGCATGTCTCTGAATCAAAGCTTTATCCCAAATGTCTCACAGGCACATTTTGTTTAACAAACAGATGTAGATAAATACGAGAAACCGCTGAAAAATAACCCACTGGAATACATAAAAGTATAATTATAGTGTACCATTGACCATCTCGATATAAACAATATAGTCTCATCTTATATTTCTTTTAAAGAAATCTCAATATTGTTTTAAACCTTGATATATTGCCAAGCCCTGGTTAAAAGAACTGATTTTAAATTGTGACACTGATGTCCAAGTGTGTGCCGAGGATTTCCAGTTCCCGATAAAACTATTACTGATAATTCTGCGACAGCGATTACCTTTAATAACTTCTTTAGGGTCACTGAAAACCTTATGGAAATGTGTTATTAGAAAGGCGATGTGGACCAAAAATAATATCTCAATATTTGTAGGCCGAATGCCGACATACAATATTTATATCTCGATATGTTTTTCTTTTCATAAAGTAATTATAAAAAGGCATCTCTGAATTAAAGCTTCATCCCAAATGTCTCACAGGCACATGTTTTTTAACAAACATATGTAGATGAATACGAGAAACCGCTGAAAAGTAACCCACTAGAATACATAAAAGTATAATTATAGTGTAACATTGACTATCTTGATATAAACAATATAATCTCATCTTACATTTCTTTTAAAGAAATCTTGATATTTTTTTTAAATCTTGATATATTGCCAAGCCCTGGTTAAAAGAACTGATTTTAAATTGTGACACTGATGTCCAAGTGTGTGCCGAGGATTTCCAGTTCCCGAAAGAAAATAGTCGAAAGTTTTAATAATAAAACTATTACTGATAATTCTGCGACAGCGATTACCTTTAATAACTTGTTTAGGGTCACTGAAAACCTCATGGAAATGTGTGACTTTGGTAAGCTTTTAATGCACTTTGCCAATGCAGACTTCATTATTTATTGAGAGCAGAGGAAAGGTTTTCCAGCCAAATTTAGAAGTATTTAACGGCGGTTATGCTCTAAAACTGAACTAAAGCTGTTTGAGAATGAGACGCAGTTTTTAAATTGCCGTTAACTCCGATTTTAAATAATTAAACTGTGTTCAATAACTTCAGACAGCAGCTGCGTCATGGCTGCTGTTTTCAGAATAGGGCTAAACGATTTTGGAAAATAATCTAATTGCAATTTTTTTTATCTTAATATTGCAATTTAATGCATTTTTTCCAGTTTAATTTATCATGTCTTTTTAAACATATTTTGCCAAAAATCTAAATTTCTATATATTTCAACCATAAGTGCGATTTAATTTGGACTTTTCACTGCATTAACCACAAGCAACAAAAATGGCCTCTAGACACAGATGTTTGTAAACAAGGACTATTTAAAACAAGAAATTTAACAGGTTCTATTAATCTGAATATTATTATTCAAGAGAATAGCTTGTTGAGTTGGACATCAATCCTTGTGCAACCAACCAACAAGTCTATGTATTATTCAATGTGATCCTACTTAATGCTATGGTGAGATTCCTGAAAGTTTCTGTTAAAAACAGTATTATTACATAAACTCTAAAACAAATAATAAAATTAGATTATCTCACTGCTGCAACTGTCTTCCCTTCCATGTGGAGCAAACCCACTTTAAACATTTTACCAACACCTAAAGAACGCATCTGATCCATTAATTGTTACAAAGCCAAAAATTGTTGACCTCTGCGATGTAGAAATTGTGCTTTTTTTTAAAATTGCGATTATATTGCAAATGCGACTAATTGTTCAGCTCTACTTCAGAACATAAACACTGTTAAAATAAATTTGACATTACTGGTTTAAATCCCCAATAAGACCTTCGATGGTAGCGTTGCTCCCTCAGCCTCCTGAGAAAACTAAAGTTTGTGCTTTATTTAATTATTTTAATTAGCGTTTCCACTACGATGAGCTGAATTCATCAATATAAATGAATGAATGCTGGTAAAACACTGATGTCCGGCTTAAGCGACTGAGCCTGAACACTGTTTGCAAACCAAAACATCGCTTAGTCGTGTTGTGTAATTTAAAGTTAAGAGAACATAAGAGTTTAAACGCAGGAATGAGTGAAACGTAATGCTGGAAATATTCGACCTGAAAGAAATATTTTTCACCCTCTGAACATAAAACTCCACCCAGAGTTTAGTGTCCAGCAGAAAAGTACTGCCTATACTCCAGAGACACTTTCTGAGGGAGATTTCTAGCTTGGTAATTTAGTTTGGCTCTAGTTCCTGCAGTGGAAATGATAAGGTTAAAAAAATAAAAGAAGTAAAAGCTTCCTGCACTGGAAATGACAGGGATAAAAGAAAAAAAAATGGTCCTGATTCCCTAAAATATGACACTGGTCCCTAAAATAAGTTCCTGCTAGGGGTTAAAAACAACAACAGGAAAAACACCCCCATAAAATGACCCTGGTTCATCTTGGACTGAAAACGACGCGTTAAAAGAAATGGTCCAGAAAATTATTTTGGTTCCTTAAAACGTAGGGCTGGGCGATATGGATTAAAAAATAAATCTCCGATTTTATCATACCAAATCTGAATAATCGATTTTTTCCCTCCTTTTTGTTTCATAAAAAGAAATTAAAGAAATTATTTTAAAACCTTGCATTTATGTCAAGCATTTCGTCAGGGAGTTGACCTGAATTCAAAGTGCAACTAAAAACAAGCTGTGAAACATGCTTGTAAAACAAGATGGCAGCCGTGCCATTATAAACAATGAAAATATAACACAACATTTGCTGCTAGTGGTATTACACATTGAGCTAAGAACAGGCTTCACTGCACCTGTGAACTTCAAACTAAGTTAAAAAAAATAGTAAATAAGTAAATGAAGTACCTCGTATTATGGTAAAAAAAAGTTTCCACTTAACAATATTTTGACAATAATTTTGCCTAAACATATATTCAGCATCACATGCTGTTCTCTTCATGGAAACCCAATGAGTGTATTGGCAAAATAAAAATCCAGATTTTCCAAAAATTAAATCTTAAAGAATTGTAAATTCTAATTAATGGATTAAATCGATTTATCGCCCAGCTCTATTAAAACGCTTCGTTCCCTTCAGTGAAAACGCCAGGGCTTAAAAAAAAAAGTAGCCCAGAAAATCACCCTGGTTCCTGGAAAAGGTTCCTCCAGTGGAAAATACAGAGGTCAAAGAAAGGACCCAGAAAAAGTTTCTGCCAAAGGAAATGACAAGAAAAAGAAAAACACGCTCATAAAACGACCCCGGTTCCAAGAAAATGTTCCTGCACTGAAAAATTAGTTTAAAGTAAATGTCCCAGAACATTTCTTTAGTTCCTAGAGAAGGTTCCTGCAGTGGAAACGCATCTAATTACCACACAGGTTTGATGCAGTAAACTCAGAGGACTAAACTGGACCGATGTGGGCCACGGATGTGTAGCACGTTGCAAACTGATCTTCTTAACACAGATCCAAGAACCAGCACCCACACTGGGGATCCAGTTGGTTTTGGCCTTTAATTAGTCAACCTAAGTGGGTCCAATAGAGAACCCCGTGTCATCCGGCGCCAGAAACATCCGCATGGGAGCCTTCAAACAAATGCTGGCTGGGAATTTATACCTCAGATTAACTGAAATGTTAAAAAATACCAATTTTTCACTATATATATATATATATATATATATATATATATATATATATATATATATATATATATATATATATATAATATAAAAAAGCATCTTCGAGTGCTGGACAGAACAGGACACCGAACACGCATCATTTCCACTGGTTACATTTGAAATATGGTTTACAAAATCATCCACAACTAAATCAATTCTCAGAAAGGTTCAGGACAGCGTCTCACTTTTTCAGGAGTTTTTCTCCTATAACGTCTAAACGAAGGGTTGAGAAAAATATTCACACCCTCAAATGCTTCTTCGTTCCCCTGCATGAGCCACAAAGCATCTCGACTGCTTCGCCTGTAATCCTCGGTAGAAGAAGTTTTTTTTAAAAAAACGTGCATTATTACTCCCTGTTTGGTGTGTAAACGCGGCGTCTGCGCCCCGGCCGGCCCGCTCACTGATCCGCCCGTGCTTTAACCCCTTTACTACCTGAAGAGCTGAAACTGAGACACTTTAGATCCATAAACCTGCCCAGGAGCCTCTGCCGGACTGCAGCCAGGAAGACCAACGCCTGCAACTTTCTAACCCACAGAGGAACAAGCGAGCTCCACGCTGAACGCTTCTGTGGAGCCGTCTTGGAGAAGCAGCCCTCCTTTTTCCCCCCGGGACGTCCTCTCCTCCCCTGCAGCAGAACGGTTGCCTTTTCTCCCTTTCCTTTGCACGGCAGGAAGCTGTTTTTCATTCAGGTATCAGGACGCTGTGCTGTAGCAGACGTAGCCTCTACTGGGATCCCCGCCGTAGGAAACGCAGGTTGATCTTTAACCCCTTTTTTTTTTTTTTTTTTTTTTTAGAGCTGCTTCTCTTTCGCCTCACAGAATACGATGCAGTGCCACGTTCTCCTTCTGATGACACCCTTTTTGTTCACCTGAACTTCATGATCTAGCCTGCAGTCCTTACATGTAACCAGACTGTTTTAATGTACGGCGCAGCCCTGCGAGTCTACTGTTAACGATATGATAAACTATGCATTTACTCCAGCCTGTGAGCGTGTGTTGTTATTCTCACTGCTGCAGACAGATGAGGGGAAACAGACGGAGCTGCTGGCTCCATGTTGTGGTTCTGAGCTGAAATATAGCAGGGGGGGGGGGGGTTGACTGTAACCGGCACGCTGACGTCAGCACGGTGCTGCTTTCTATCTCAGATGTTTCTGATTTATAACGACGTCCAGACAGCCCGAATAACCACACTACCAGGTTCTAAGGTTTCAGGTATCAGGGGTGTAACAATAATCACTGCATAAAGAGAACTAAAAATAAGTAAAATTTTCTTGAAATGAATGTATTTGCCCTTGATTTGAGCAGGTAAATAAGATTATTTGCCAATTGAATGCATATTTCTACCCCTAAAATACGATAATTAGATATCCTGCACTTGAAATAAGATGATGGAGACGAATTGTTCCTATTTTAAGTGTATAAAAAATCTTATTCCATTGGCAAATAGTCCTATTTACCTGCTCAAATCAAGGACTAATACTTTAATTTCAAGAAAAAATTATTATTTTTAGTCCTATTTTTGCAGTGATATGATCTTTTCTGGGTTCTAAGATTAATAAGATCTAACCTGAGGGGTACAAAAACACACAGATCCAAAACCTCTGTTATTTATTCAGCACAAAAGACGAAGCAAACGTAGGAGAGGAAACCGTTGATGTTTCTATAGGGTTTAACCGGACGCTGATAATCAAACGCTTGATTAATGTCAGTAATTTTCGAAGCTCATTGCTCTTGAGCAAAACGAGGAGCGTTAAAACACAATGTCGGGGCGGAGAGAGACATCAGCAATGACCTCAGACCGATCAGCATCGCTGCTCATCAGTCTGAGGAAGGTTGAAGGAAATCTGCAGAGAGGAGGATTATTCAGCAGACGGCTGCCGATCTACCCAGGAGAGGACGGCCCAGCGGATTTGCTCCAAGGTCACACTCTGCCCTGCAGGCAGGTAAGACCAAAACAGGGATGTTTGGCCGTCATGTACAGCTCCGTGTTTGGAGGAAACCAAACAGCATGTCGTCATAAACGCTCCAAGCCAACAGATTCCTGCATGAAGCAGCAAAGACGAGGACCTCCATAGATCATCAGCCAGCCTGGCCATGTCCTCACCTGCACACAGTTTTAAAAAAAGGAAATGTGGACTGAAACTCTGCATATGCATAAAATAATTGTCAGACAATTTGAAAGCATTTCGAGCATTTCAATTCATTTAAAATTGTAGTTATATAATGCCTAATCATGATACACATCATCTCAAGGCTCTTTCCAAAGTCAGACTCCATCAGATCCTCCAGGTTGGTGAGAAAGTTTCCTCTCTAAGGAAACCCAGCAGGTTGCATCAAGTCTCTCCAAGCAGCATTCACTCCTCCTGAAAGAGCGTAGAGCCACAGTGGACAGTCGTCTGCATTGTTGATGGCTTTGCAGCAATCCCTCATACTGAGCATGCATGAAGCGACAGTGGAGAGGAAAACTCCCCTTTAACAGGGAGGAGAACCTCCAGCAGAACCAGAACCAGGCTCAGTGTGGACGCTCATCTGCCTCCACCCACTGGGGCTTAGAGAAGACAGAGCAGAGACACAGAAAGCACAGAAGCTCACATTGATCCAGGAGTACTTTCTATTTTTTTTGTTATACAGAACAAAAAGTTAAAAGCTCAAATAACAACAAACAATGCAGATTGGAGAGCAGTAGGAGAACTCAGCAGAGGGAGAAAAATAGACCCTGATGTCCTCCAGTAGCCTAAGCCTATAGCAGCATAACTACAGAGATAGCTCAGGGTAACATGAGCCACTCTGACTATAAGCTTTGTCACAAAGGAAAGTTTTAAGATTAGTCTTAAAAGTAGACAGGGTGTCTGCCTCACGGACCAAAACTGGGAGTTGGTTCCACAGGAGAGGAGCCTGATAGCTAAAGGATCTGCCTCCCATTCTACTTTTAGAGACTCTAGGAACCACCAGCAGACCTGCAGTCTGAGAGCGAAGTGCTCTGTTAGGAACATACGGGGTAATCAGAGCTCTGATATATGATGGAGCTTGATTATTAAGGGCTTTATACGTTAGAAGAAGAATTTTAAATTCTATTCTTGATTTAACAGGAAGCCAATGAAGGGAAGCTAAAATTGGAGACATATGATCCCTCTTGTTGATTTTTATTAGACTTGCTTACAGAGTGGGAAACAGAAGGTATGGAAGAGCTTAGATGTAGAACCGTCTACATTCATGTAGGATTTCTAATAATTAACACGATTAAACAATAAATGCTGATTTCCTTGCATTGGGTTGTAGATCAGAGCTTAAACACTTAAATGTTGTCTTGATCCCACATGCTGATTTTCTGTTTTTTTCTACCATTACCGGTGCAATAATGAGGTGATAATGGGGGCCTATAAAACCAGAGAGATGGGTTTTAGCCAGCCTCCTGTCACACTCGCTCTAAATCTCATCGTGTTGTGCTCCGGAGATTTTAACTTCATGCATTATTTGGACCAGCTCAGCCAAAACTGTGTGCAGCTGCCGGATGGCGGCTGCGCCTCCTTCAATCAATAATTAAATCAGCGGCTGAGGTTGTGAGCAGCGGTTTCTCCCCCCTGCAGGCTGGAGCTGCAGCTGTGACCTGAAGCCTGAGCCTTGGCATGACTCAGCAGAGCTCTGCGCTCCGTTCACACTGAAGCAGCAGCCGACGACAAACAGATTGCACCTTAACCAACCACGCCGAGGTTTTTGCTCTTTGCTCCGTTTCTCTCCTGCAAACATCTGCGGTGCAAATGGAGCCAAGAACAACAGCAGGTTCTGCATCATTCGTTGACGCTGATTTTAGTCTTAAGTCTAATTAAACCCAAAAGCTGCAAATGTTTTCTAATTTCCCTAGGGATGTATTTACATGTATTTTACTTGTGAAAAGAAGTGTTTTTTTTATCTTTAAACCCTGCACGTTGATTATCTGTGTAGTGCTAATAATTAACCAAAATGATCCAATCCCAAAAAGGGATGTGATGCACAGAAGGCAACTTTCTGATTTTTATTTATTTATCAATTCAATTCAATTTTATTTATATAGCACCAATTCCCCCGCCTCTCGCCCAGTGAACGCTGGAGATAGGCACCAGCACCCCCCGACCCCATGAGGGATAAAGCGGATCAGAAAATGGATGGATGGATAGCGCCAATTCATGAAACATGTCATCTCAAGGCACTTTACAAGTTCAATCATATTATACAGATTGGGTCAAATTATACAGCTTGGTCAAAAATTTCATATATAAGGAAACCAGTTGATTGCATCAAAGTCCCGACAAGCAGCATTCACTCCTGGAGAAGCGTAGAGCTACAGGGAGAGTCGTCTGCATTTTCAATGGCTTTGCAGCAATCCCTCATACTGAGCAAGCATGAAGCGACAGTGGGAAGAAAAACTCCCCATTAACGGAAAGGAAAACCTCCGGCAGAACCGGGCTCAGTATGAACGGTCATCTGCCTCGACCGACTGGGGTTACAGAAGACAGAGCAGAGACACAACAAGAGAGACAAAAAAGCACAGAAGCACACATTGATCTAGTAATCTGTTCTACATTAGATGGTAGTAGCGGGTGAGCCGTCTTCTCTGGATGATGTCACAGTTAACAGAACGCCAGACCAGGTGTACCTACTATGAAGAAAAAGAGAGAGAGCAGAAAGTTAAAAGCTGAAATGACGACAGTCATTTCAATGTAATACAATGCAAAACTGGAGAACAGTAGACTGAAGAACAGTAGAAATCAGTAGAGTGAGAAAATTAGACCCTGATGTCCTCCAGCAGCCTAGGCCTATAGCAGTAAAACTATAAAGATAGCTGAAAGTAACATGAGCCACTAGTTATAATTTTTGTCAAAAAGAAAAGTTTTAAGCCTAGTCTTAAAAGTAGACGGGGTGTCTGCCTCACGGACCAAAACTGGGAGTTGGTTCCACAGGAGAGGAGCCTGATAGCTAAAGGATCTGCCTCCCATTCTACTTTTAGAGACTCTAGGAACCACCAGCAGACCTGCAGTCTGAGAGCGAAGTGCTCTGTTAGGAACATACGGGGTAATCAGAGCTCTGATATATGATGGAGCTTGATTATTAAGGGCTTTTATACGTTAGAAGTAGAATTTTAAATTCTATTCTTGATTTAACAGGAAGCCAATGAAGGGAAGCTAAAATTGGAGAAATATGATTCCTCTTGTTGATTTTCATCAGAACTCTTGCTGCAGCATTTTGGATCAGCTGAAGACTTTGTACTGCATTTTGTGGACTTCCTGATAGTAAATAATTACAATAGTCCAGCCTTGAAGTAACAAATGCATGGACTAGTTTTTCAGCATCACTGCTGGACAGAATGTTTCTAATTTTGGCGATATTCCTGAGGGGAAAAAAGTGAACTCTGGAAACCTGTTTAACATGGGATTTAAATGAATATACAGAGGTGGGTAGTAACCAGTTACATTTACTCAGTTGTGTTTACTTGAGTAACCTTTTAAACAAAATGCACGTTTGCAGTAGTTTTACTGCACCATACTTCTTACTTTTACTTAAATTAAATATTATGACGAGGTATCTCTGCTCTTATTTGAGTAAATTGTCTGGCTACTCTATCCACTGTGAGTAACTTTACTAAATAAATAACAAGTTTGTTTTTAACCAAAAACGCACCAGTCCTGTTTAGCCCTGTGTGCTTTCTCACCCTCGAGCCATGACCTCCTCGACAAACACTGAAACGTTTTGAGAGCCACTCTGTTATATCTCTAGGTCGTGGGTCTCAGCCGGTAAAAGGAGAACTAACACCAGAAACCAGACAAAATCAAACTGATCAGGTTGCTCCCATTGTCTACGTGTAGATTAAGCTCTATCGCCAACAAGTTAAAGTATCTTCACTGCAAAAACAGAACTAAAAATAAGTAAAATCTTCTTAAAATTAGTGTATCTGTCCTTGATTTGAGCAGGTAAATAAGATGATCTGCCAACAGAATAAGATTTTTGCACTTAAAATAGGAACAATTCATCTCCATCATCTTATTTCAAGTGCTAAATGTCTAATTATCTTAATTTAGGGGTCAAAATACTCATTCCATTGGCAGATGATCTTATTTACCTGCTCAAATCAAGGACAAAAACACTATGTTTAAGAACATTTTGCGTATTTTTAGATCTGTTTTTGCAATGTTGTATGTTTCAAGTTGTTTATGGTGAATAAAGAGTTGACCTTAGAGGAAAAGACACTCAATGTCCTGGTAAGTCTTTGTTCCAACTCTCTCCTGTCGTTAGGAGATATGGATCATGACAGAATAAAAACCTCGATGCAAGCAGCTGTACTGAGCTTCCAGCATTTCCTCATGTTTTTCCCTGATGATGGCATCTGTTTTGTGACGTGCAATAGACCTTATGGCCAAAAGCTTCTAATTTATTTCAATCAGACAACCTGTCGCATCTCCAATAATGAAGGTCTTTGTTCCTGAGTGTATTTGTAATCTGTAATCTGTTTTTTCATGGGCGAGCTCACATTTTATCACAACCCAGCTTGTGAGATACAAAAAAAAAAAAAAAAGAATAAAACCATTACAGCAGCCAGTTAAATGTTTTTTTTGGTTTTTTTTTCTAAATCTACTTCAGAGTGCTGGTGAAGATTCTCAGTCATCCAGGTCATGGTCATTCCAAAAAAAAGTAAAAAACAAAGCAACTGGACTTGTTTTCCGTAGTTGAAGACGTTTCGCTTCCTCTCCAGGAAGCTTTCTCAATTCAAAAAGTCTGGAGTAATGTGGAGTAACAAGCTTTATACCATTGCCAAACAAAGGCCTTGCAATGGCTTAAATAACTTCAGAGTGGACCACAAAACCACATTTATCTAAAAAATAATTCAAATACAGGGATCAGTAAATCAGGGATTTAAATGTCTGGTTTTATGGGTTAACGTTTTCCGTATTCAGGCAGTAAAACCTGGAGGCTGTGACGTTCGCGGGAAGCAGTTCAGAACATATTTCACAGGTAATTCTCTCCCTCTTCCTCACTTCCTTTGCCCGACACACTCGACCCTCTCTGTTAAAGTAATTAGCCGGCCGGCGTGAACGTTGGCAGGAAGGATGATGAAGCTCCGCTCTGCATGATCCACTCGAGGCCTTCATTACTCCAGGAGGAGGAGGAGGGGAACCGGTGAGGCGGTTCAGCTGCTGAGCTGTGAGGGAAGGCTGTTTAATCCGCAGCGTTTTACATTTTAATTGGCATATTTAACCTTCGCTTCAATAGTCTTGCACCTTGTAATTGTGTTTGCACCAACGTTTCTAGCCAAGTTAAAGTAGTGTGAAGAAGGTTTAAATCAGCAGTAATATCTTTATTTGCTTTCATCCAAGCAGCTAAGTTTACTTTTATGCCGTTAAAGTGAACGTAATCAGCAGTTTTCTGGTCTTCCCGGACCATTTTGCGAACAGGAAGCAGCTAGTTTGATTTAAAGTCTACAAAGGAATTGCAGAGAGTAAACTTACAGTACACAGCCAGGAAAAATCAAGGAAGTCAAGATGTGCAAGTTGAAAACCTGCGAAACAAATAAAAAGTTCAGACATGCTTTAAAACTATGTGAGTAATAAGCCCCCTCGGCACTTATTGATGGTGGTTTACAAAGTGATGAGAAAAAGTCGATGTTTCTGAGTAACAGAACGAGTTTCAGCTGCAGGAACAGCAAACCTGCTTTGTTATGCCATAGGGGTTATTTTCTGAGGGTTAGGGTTCACTTTGAGGTGAATAAAAGTAGTTTTAAGAGAAAAACTTACCTTATTACAAAATAATTTGGAAAAAAAGTATTCACGCATCGGGAACTTTATCACATTTTGTCACGTTCCAGACAAAAACTTTGAATGGTGTTTGCAGAAAGGCCATGCATGATGTGTGGGTTCTCTCTGGGTACTCCAGCTTCCTTCCTAGTCCAAAAACAGGACTGTTGGGTTAATTGGTCTCCGTAAGTTGCCCTTACACTGCAAAAAGGGAACTAAAAATAAGTACAATATTCTTGAAATTAGTGTAGTTTTCTTTGATTTGAGCAAATAAATAAGACTTTTTGCCAATGGAATGAGTATTTTTACCCTCAAAATGAGATAGATTAGATATCCTGCACTTGAAATAAGATGATGGAGATGTATTGTTCTTGTATTAAGTGCAAACATCTCATTCCATTGGCAGGTAGTGTTATTTATCTGCTCAAATTAGGCAAAAATACACTAATTTCAAGAAAATTTTACTTTCTTTTAGTTGCCTTTTTGCAGTGTAGATTTGTCCTGTCTGTCTCTGCGTTGCCCTGTGATGGACGGGCGACCTGTCCAGGGTGGACCCCGCCTCTCGCCCAATGACAGCTGGAGAAAGCCACCAGCTGCCCTTTGATCCTGCACAAATAAGCGGGTAAAGACAATGGATGGTTAAATTAGACAAATAAAAAGTTGCAGACACGCTCTAAAACTATGTGAGTAATTAGCACCCTCGGCACTTATTGATCATAGTTGGCATAGTGATGAGAAAAAGGTGATGTTTCTGAGTAACTGAACGAGTTTCAGCTGCAGGAACAGCAAACCTGCTTTGTTATGCCATAGGGTGTTATTTTCTGAGGGTTAGGGTTCACTTTGAGGTGATTAAAAGTAGTTTTAAGAGAAAAACTTACCTTATTACAAAATAATTTGGAAAAAAGTATTCATGCATCGGGAACTTTATCACATTTTGTCACGTTCCGGACAAGAAAACTTCGGTGGGTTTTGTTGGGATTTGGGACCAACGCAGAGTGGTGCACAGCTGTGAAAAAAGAAAAGAAAAGAAAAGAAAATGGATCACGGTTTTCAAACTCTGCAAAACTCTGAAAAGCGTGGCTGGAGTTGGTGCTCACGTCATGACGTGTGAGCAAAAATAAAATCCAGCGAAACAAACTTCCCTGAATGACGTCCACCTGAGTGCCATTTAACCTCTGCATAAGTCCAGCTGTTCCTTCCAGGCATTGGACGTTCGTTAGAGGACCAAATGAGACACTTTAACAGGTTCTTTTTTTTAATATATATAAAATGACATCCCAAGATTTGCAGTTTGCCATCCTCCATGTAGGAGACACAGCAATCAGGAGGAAGGAGGTGTTCTGGTCGGGTGACGCCAATGCAGGGCATCATGGCGTCAGACCATCAGGCCCTGTCCACAGTGGTGGGTGCATCACACTGCAAAAACGGAACTAGAAATAAGTATAATATTCTTTAAAATTAATGCATTTGTCCTTGATTTGAGCAGGTAAATTAGGTGATTTGCCAATGGAATAAGATGTTTGCACTTAAAATAGGAACAACTCATCTCCATCATCTTATTTCAAATGCAGGATGTCTAATTATCTTATTTTAGTGGTCAAATCAAGGATAAATACACTAACTTTAAGAACATTGTACTTATTTTTAGATCCGTTTTTGCAGTGCATGCTGTGGGACTGGTTGTCTCTGGTTGGTCAGCGCTGATAAGAAGATGAATGGCAGCAGGAATCCTGCAAGAAAACCGCTGAAAGCTGTGGCTCTCTGCCCTGGTCCTCAGGGTCCGCTGTCCTGCATGTTTTAGGTGCTTGGGATGATTGGCAGGCTTCTGCAGCACTGTGCAGGTGATGCAATCATTTAAACCAGGAATGCTGGAGCAGAGGCACATCTAAAACATGCCAGACAGGAGTTGCAGAGGATGCATGAGACCTATAGTTAAAGATCTGATTGTTCCCATCAGAGCTCTTTGCTCTCAGGCTGCACCGTGGTGGGTTCCTGGAGTTTCTACAAGCAGAATGTGAGGCAGACCTTCCAGTTATCAGCAGCATCTACTGTGGAACCAGCTGTCTACATTCAATATTAGGCCTCATTTTTCTTTCTTTTGTTACTCTTGATAAAGCTTGTAGTTAGAGGTGCATTCAGTTATGGTAAAGGGGCAGACTGGACTGGAAGAGAGTGAACGCACTGTGCGCCATTTCTTCATGTTTATCTGCCTGTCTGTGTTACTAACTGTGTTTCTTCTTCACCTTTGCAGGAGTTCCTCACTAACAGCTTCTGTGTTTGTTTTGTCTGTTGCCTAATTCTTCCTCCTGGATGGGATTTGAGGCAATATCTGCATATTTTCCCAGCCAGACAACCCTTTACTTGATGACTTGTATTAATCAGATGAATTAACTGGACCAAATTATTTAGCACTTTAATTGTCACATCATCCTCTCTCACCAACCTGTAGGCAACTTGGATGCCTTGCCCATGAGCACATTGATATAAGGCAGGAGAAGGCTGGAATTGATCTCACAGCATATGGATTTCAAGATTTATTTGGTATTATTTTTGGTGTTTTGTAAAATAAATGGATTGAAATGAATTATTTGTTATTTGAACAGCTTTCTGAGGGTTTTATATGTTTATGTTAAAATGAAGTAAACAAGGAAAAAAGGTCCCTGATTCAGTTGGGTTTTACTTAGTTTTGTTAATTGCTTCTATTTATAGAGTAAAACTGATGTTATATAAAGAGACTGAACTGAACTCAATGGAATTGGGAATAAATTGCAGTATTTTTTCTTTAAACTGATTTTTTTTTTTAGAAATATGTTCTACATGAAAGCTTTAATTTTTAAAATATATTTCAAGAACTTATAAAGTCAGTGAGATTCTCTTGTTAACTTCAGGACGTTTTATTTATTCATTGACTTTATCTAGCTGGCCTAAGATGACTGAACAGCCTTTAAAAGGTTTGTGTACCTGAGTGGAAAACTGGGGCAGGGCAGCTGAGTGTAATACGAGTATATGGCCACTAGATGGCAGTGTTTTACATCTTAAACTGCAACAAATATTTATTTAACTAATTAAGAAATTGGTTTATAAGAAATCCAGATGTTGATTTTGACGGTTTAGATTTTTTTTTTTGTTTTACAGAAAAAAACTAAATTAAAATATATGTTTAATTTCTTTAACAAACACGTGTCATTCAGTGTCTGTCAGCAGCCACATCACCACCACCATCATCATCCTCTTCAGCCTCCAGCAGCAGCTGCCCTGAGGCAGAGTAAACCTCCAGCTTGATCTCTGGTCAGAAACACGAACTTCTAGTTCTCGTCAGCTTTATTTTTAAATCAGATGAAGACTCAGCAGAAAACACGTCTCATGGCGTCGTTTCCTGGCAACATAACAGGCCCTCCATGTGGCTGGACAGGTGGGGATGTCCTGCTCCAGGACTCGTTTCAACTGCTTTATTTCCCTCTGCACTGCAAAAACAAAACTAAAACTAAGTCAAATTTTCTTGAAATTAGTGTATTTGTCCTTGATTTGAGCAGGTAAATAAGATGGTTTGCCAATGGAATGAGATTTTTTGCACTTAAAATAGGAACAACTCATCGCTATCATCTTATTTCAGGTGCAGTATATCTAATTATCTTAGTTTAGGGGTCAAAATACTCATTCCATTGGCAGATAATCTTATTTAGCTGCTCAAATCAAGGATAAATGCACTAATTTCAAGACAATTTGACTTATTTTTAGCTCAGTTTTTGCAGTGTGAAGTTAAAGGAAAAAACTGCCATCACAACAGAACAGAATTATTTTTCTGAGACCATTCCTCCCTGCGTTACAGACGTTAAATGATTCTTTTGGGGGGTTTTTTTGTCCCAACTTTCATTTGCAGGTTATTCTTCCTGTTCCCTAAACACAAATCTCCCTTATTTCACAGCTGCTAAAGGGGGCTCAGAAGCTCATTGTTTACCAGACAGGATGATCAGCTCAGGATTCAAACTCAATCCAAATATGTGTTCTCAGAGGGCGTGTTGCTGCCAAATAGCTCCTGCAACAGGACACTCGGGGAGTGGGCCAAAAGGAGGAGGCTGTTATTATATCAGCAACATCTGTTTCTCTGCTGCATCTCCGGATGAATCAGTTACCATTGAGTCATCGCTCCTCTTCAGCTTCTAACCATGCATAAAAATACAGCTGTTGAGCCTTCTAGTCCACCCTGAAGTCAGCTCGATTCTACTGAAGAAGAAGCTTTGGAGCTGCAGAAGGACATCAGTAGACTCTTGAATCCCAACACAAACACTGACAATGAGCCCAAATAAAGGCACGCTTACTGAAAACACACAGAACCACACCTAATGGCTCACAATTGTATTGTAGTCATGGATAAGGTTCTCATCCAAAATAACAATCGATTCATTGAGAACATCTCAATAACAATGCCACGTATATATATATATATATATATATATATATATATATATATATATATATATATATATATATATATATATTAGTATATATATTAGTATATATATATATATTAGTATATACTACTTTTCTAGCTTAGAATCAGAGCTATATAAGGAACTATATGTGGAACTCATCTATATGTATCTAAGCCTTAGATACATATAGATGAGTTCCACAGATAAATACATTTTCAGCAGAAAAATAATAAAGAATGTTTATTTACATAAACAAAAACTAAAGTACATAGTGTTAGTATTTTCTTAGCTATCTGTGTAATATGCAAATAAAAACAAACAATAGATAAAATAATCTGCTCCTGTTTGCTTTAGTTACTTGAAACACTATAATTCTGAGCGAAGAAGATGGCAAAAATGAGAGGCTTTAAATATATAATAATAATAATTACAAAAAAAGGTCTGATGGACTGTTTTATGAAGCCCCAACCCCTCAGTGGTTTGGCCTTCATGATCGAAATAAAAGCTATTTCTCACCATTAACGCTCAGCAAATGAAAACCCTAATAAAAGCTGATGGGTTTATAGCTTTATATTTATTTTTACTAAAATAAAAATAATCAACCTTCACCAAGACGTGCTGGTTTTTGGACGTGAAAGACAGAGAGATTAGGACAACAACAGTCACGTGAATATTCAGGCGGGACTGTGCTAACGCCGATCCGTTTCCACGGTGACGCTCGGCCCCAGTTTCCCGGATGTACTCTTTTCCCTGTTCAACATGGCGCCTGAAAAGTAAGAGAGTTCAGCTAGTGTCAGACAGTTTCCCCCCAAACTTATCCTGCTCATGCTCTTCTAGGCCCGGGGAAGTTTACCGACACCCCTCCGAGGCAGCGGAAAGAGTTTCTCCGTGTCTCTCCGGGTGAGTAAACGACTTCAGCTTTAGTAAAAAAGTATTTAAAGCTTGTTTTGTGGCCCCGCTTCGCGTCAAGGGGCTAACAGGAGCTAACGTTAGCCGCTCTCGCTTCTCTCCAGGCTGTCTCCGCTGCGAGCAGATCAGCCTTCTCTCTCTCTGTTTTTATAAAAACTCGCCCACAGCCTGGTGGAAAGTTTACTTCTTGATATTTATGGCCTAAACTGAACGTGATAAGTCACTTGTGAAGGTACCTCCAATACATCTGACCTCTTTAACTCGGTTTTTTGGTCAGTTTTACACCGCTGCACGACTCATCTAGAGCACCCGATAGTTCTGGTAGAGTCAGACAAACTGATCCGCAGTAGAATTCCGGCAGAATTGTCAATTATTTTAAGCTTTGACGAATTGCTTCCACTCAATGTGTTCTTATTTCACAATTACCGAGATTTAAAGGAACTTCCCAGACGTGTATTATTATTATTTTTTCTAAGAAACAGAAACTGAGCACAAAAACGCAGCCGAGTCCTGAAGTGTTGATTTCAACCGAAGGATTTCACCAAATACGATAAAAAAATAAAATCACATAAAAAAAATACAAAAAACTAATTCTGGGTTGTCAGTGTTTAGGTTAGTGACGTCACAACAGGCACAACAACCACGCTGAGATTATAGCAGGTCCTTAGTTTTTTTAAATTCCGTTTAATATTCTTTTTTTCAACAATTTACAGATTTTGAATTGTAATTTTTTTTAATAAAGAAAATATTTTATTAAACCTGAAAATAACTTGGTTGTTAAAATGTCATCAGTTTAATGGCTAAAAACAGCCTATTTTTTGGGAATAAATTCAGTTAAATAGATTAAAGCTCTTTAAACTCCCCTGACAGTTTAGAAATAGTGTTTTTCGAAATAAAAGGTAGTCCCGGTGCTAAATTATGAGTGTTAAAACACGCTTTACATCTAATCTTAAAAGTCATACTTTATTTAATCTGTTTAACATGTTTTTACAGACTTTTTTTCCACCTAGAGCTGCAAGACTTTAGAGCATTTGGTGATGGCAACTTTGTTAAATATTGCAACGATGTCAGCAAGTCTTCCCTTAGCAGTCATGCATTACATCCATAGGACTTATTTAGCTGCTGTAAATCAGATTAGTAAGTGTTTTTCACAATAAGGCGGAAATGTTTATTCCATTTAAGATTAGTCGATATGAACAAAACTAAAGTTTCAAAATTATTGATTTTTTGTACAAATTGCTTACTGATTATAAAAAGATGAAGGTGAGTTTTTACAGACGTTAACAACCATGGTATTGGAGATGTTGAGACTTAAGTTGTTATGAGTGCAGACCTTTTCCATAGAGGACAGAATAAAATAGAGTAGAATAGCTGTTATTCAGTCCACAGGCAGAACTTCACTACGTATTCCACTAAAGTAAAAAGAAATATACAAATACTACAGGAATAAAATGTAACCAAAAAATAGGGAAATCATTTTTAAAAGAGAAAGGAATATGAGATTTTGAAAAATTACAATGTGTACAGAAAAAAACGTATTCCTTTCTACACAGCTATATTAAACGATAATTAAGTTTTTTGTGTCTGGAATCAATAAAGATGTTGAATGAGTGATAAATATACTTGCAGTGGACAGTATTGCGTCTTTTCTTTCATATTACAGTAACCTACAAAGACGCGTACTGCAGGATTAGTCGCGTATACACAATCTATATATTTAAAGTAAGTTTGATTGATTTTACTGATAGTCCGGCTAATAGCTTTAAACCATCAACAACGAACGGGAAACTCAGTATTTTAATTGTTTTGAGATAAAATCTATTAGATTAATCCAAAGTGATATTACCCGTACTGCACCTTTTCCTTATTCTTACTTTCTGTTTTTACATTTTTACCTTTGTGTGAACCTTCATGCTTCGACTTGCCTCTCACTTTGCTGCTGGTACGCCTTTATTTCCCCGCTGAGGTGCAATCAAGTTTATATTTTAATCTGTTTAAATGCTGTTGATGGACAGATTAGAAAAAGCTCTAATCTAAGTATTGGTCCTTCAAAAAGAATATGCTTTAAATTGAGGGGAAAAAAATCTTTGGATTTGATTCTGAACATTTCTCGTTAAACTTAGCATGGAAAACATTTTCCTAAACAAGATAAAGATGTCAGCCTAACATTTAATTATAATCAGTACTTTTTTTTTTTATGCATATTGTTCACTAGAAGTATTTCTGGAGCGCCTTTCTCTTTTCTGCATTTGTTCTTGGAACAGCAGAATCTTACAAGCACTGTGTTCCTACATGATGGTTTGTGTGGGCAGTGGATGGAGGGAAGATTTTCCGTTAGTAAAGTTGTGCGATTGGTGCCGGGCACACGCAACACATTCTTTAGATACCAGAGGTGAGTGCAGGGGTCCCTGTTCTCTCACGTTATACATCATAGCTGGGGAGCAGCGTCTTGCAAAGCACTCGGTGCAGAGTGAAGTTGCTGTGGACCCACAGTCAGTGAATCCACTGCATGGTGATCTTCAATGCTGGAATAGGCTTGATTGACCCAACGGCTCTCAGTGTACTCGTCCTAACGATGACGGCACTTAATACTCCGTTTACACTAGCCCTTTTTAACCGTGCCGAGAACGATCCGAGCTCGGTAACTGAGAGAACTATCGAGTGTAAATGGAACGCAAACTGAACCGAACTGAGCCAGACACAACCGGGCCGCGCTAAATGCAGACCAGTTCCAGGGGTGGGTTCGGCCCGGTTTTTCAGTGGTCTGGTTTTCTGATAACAAAGAGCGCATGAGCAGACAGCGTCATCTCCGTGCCGTCAGCTGACATTTCATCCATTCAGAAAAATACTTGTTTCCTATATATATATATATATATATATATATATATATATATATATATATATATATATATATATATATATATATATATATAATATATATAATATATATATACGTACCTACACGTATATGTGCATATACATTCATGTATACATTTGTACATACATACACCTCAACGTCTGTGGTTGTGTCCTGCGTCTGTAAATCTTTATTAGATGTTTGTTTGTCTTATCCACTTCCCAAAAGCCGACTCTGTCAAGTAAATTCACCAAAAGTTGCCGTCTTCGCCTTTGATTTGCTTGATTTCTTCCTTCAATCCTAGAGAGCAGTAGTACCGCAGATCGTCACTAGGTGGCGAGGAACCGTGCTAGCATGATGTGTAAATGGTCGTCAGAACCAAACTCGGCACAGTTAACTGATCCAAGCTCGGACTGAGCTCGGCATGGATCGGTTAACAAGGGTAGTGTAAATGGGGCTAAATAGACAAGAAAACATGTTGAGGTGCCTGTAGTTCAAGGCTGGCGAGTAGTCGGGATTTAAGTTGATCCTCAGCATCTTTTGGTGTCTGAAGAGTTTACTTTTGCCAAAGTTCTGCTTACCGAGATATCATTTGCACAAAAGATAACTTTGCAAAGGAGAAATAAAATGATCGTATAAATATTAGTAGCTTTGACATGACATCGGCTCTTGGCTTCAAGTCTAAAGGTTCTTTGTGGAGCTCTTGTTTCTATTCAGCTTATATGCTAAATTAGCAATGGCTGATCCAAAAAGCATGTTATGATTATTGATAGTCCAGCATTAAAGTTCAGATCTTCTATTATTAAATCATAAACAAGCCATTTTGTACTTATTTACCAAAAAGGATAATTTTCTTCTCTGTAGTTTAGTAATTTGACAAATAAGTGGAGCAAAAATCATTTTAATCGCATGGTGCTTTCTGAAGACTTTATATTTTAACTTTTTTTCCATTGATTGTGGTTCTGATTATTGTTTTAAATTGATGACTCTTAATAAATTAGACAGAAGGTGCCATCGAGCCACATGGAGGTCTTAAAAATTACAGCATTCTTAAAGGCTTTAGTATTTTAATGAGATGCTAGAGAAAGTGACCAGAGCCGTCTCCATCAGCATGGCTTAACACGGCGGTGCCCCTCCCCAACTTGTTCCTGAGCACTGTTGGTTGGCTGGATGATAGGAGGTAACTCGTCAAACCAGATTGATGACGTGTACTACTCTCTGTTCTACTCCCATCGAATCCGTTCTAGGAAACTGGGTGAATCAACACCTAGTGCCAGCCTACCACAGGTTGGTTTTTAGCCAATCACGGAATGGGCTGAAAATGACATCAGCAGCAGGCACCATGAGAAACCACAACAAGTTAGGTGGGTCAGTGCGTTCTTATTTGGATAGTGACGCTAGTGCCAATTGTGGATTCTGACAAAATGTGATAGCAGCAGCTAAACGCCCGTCCTCCTGCGCTGCCATGTTCATGTTGGTTCAGCTGGCGGCTCTGCAGCTCTAGCTTTCGTCACAGCTGTATGCCCCGCCTTAAACCATAATACGGCGACGTGATTGGCCTAAAAGGTTTTGGTTCCATCCTGAACAGTTCAAGCCAGAGCGGTACAGGATGGATTCTCGTATGTTTGTGAACGTACAAATACAGAAAGAAGGACCCATGCTGTCCTTTGCGATGTTGCACACGTCACTAAGATTATTTCAATTCAATATATTGGGCTTAAATGTTGTTTAATTTCTATGGAAGTTAGTCAGAAGGCTGAACAATAGGTACAAAAGGGAGACAGGATGCAGAAGTAACAGCTCAAGATAGACTACAATAAAGGTCCGCAGGATCAAACTAAGCCTGGTTACACAAGTCCTGCTTTTTTTTTGGGGGGGGGGGGGGGGGGGTGTTACCTGACTCCGCCAGATAGATTTGCTCCGCATATCCATCTGGAAACCTTCCGTTGAAGTAATTTTGGGAAGGGGCGAAAATACTGGTCAGCTGATTGGCCTATGTTGGTGATAGACGGGCCAAATAAACCAATCAGATTCGTCGTCGCTCGTAACAGAGCGACGACGAAAACACAACCACAAGCCAAGCTACTCTTGCTGCTGCAGGTAAAGGCTCGTTAACTCAGCAAATAAATACTCTGTAATTCCGATAAAACTTGCTCGATAGCCGCGCTAACGCTAGTTTCATCGGCTGAAGCCGCCATGTTCTTTAGACTGAACTGACGCGCTTCCCGTTGCGTCACACCTCAACCCGCCTCAAAGACAACGCTGATTGGACGTTCGTTTGGTGAACGGCTCCAAATTTTCTTCAACGGAGGGTATCCAGACTGATCTGCGAGTGAAACCTTGAAACCTCGCGAGATCAGGATGGTCTCACGAGGCTAGGGGGGGTGAAGAATGGGAGAAAATAAATAACACGCAGAGCAGCGTTGGCCTGGAGCTGCTGGGGTTCTGAGGCAGCAGCATTTCTGTTTTATCTACAGACCCCTAATTATGGCATCTTGTAAATATGTGCTGCAAAGATGCAGCTTTAAAACACAGCCTGAAGCATTTATCAGATAAAAAAAACAACAAAAAAACTTGCTGAGTTTCCACATACATTGTTGGAAAGACAATTTAACTACTTAAACTTAACGTGTGCACCACAGTGAGTAAAGAGAAGCTGCCAGATGGGCCGACTGTTGTCCTGCAGGGCCCTGATTGACACCTGATTGAGCTGATAGAGCATGGAGCCATCATTGCTTCTCCACTGTAGAAGTCAGACTTGTTTTCAAGCACAACCAAACTTAAATAGGAAGCTTTAGAACGGTGAGAAAAAGAGCAACAAGGTCGTTATTGTTGGTATGAACTGAAAGTTTTAGGCCAGATAAGGTGAAGGACAGGCTTTCCTCTGTTACTGCTGCAGCTGATAAGATACGAAGGAGCTGCTTACTTACAGATAAATTATGCACGGCAAAGTATGTTTATGTTTCTACATATTTATCAGAGTGAGGCGTAATTTGGGTTAATTTTGTGACTTTTGCTGTCTATGTGCACGCAGTCCTCTGATGCAGCTAAAGGGGCTTCAGCCTAAAGAAAGGGAGAGATATATTCCTCAAGGTAATGTTCAAATTGTGTTAGAGTTCACGGAAATGCAACATGCCGAGACAATCCAACATCTCAAATATCCACCATTTGAGGACAGAGCGACGTCCCTCGGAGCGTACTAGATCAATAGATCTTAAGACAATAATAATAAGAACCATCCTGATAATCTGCGTGTTTTCCTAAGATTGTTGGAAGGTGAATTTCTGGGCAAAAATCTGGCTAATTATCCTGCCGTGTGAACTCGGCATTAGCTGTCTTGAAGTGGTTTCCAGGCTGGGAAATGGTGGTCGGGCTCGTTTGCTCTCAGTGTTTCGCAGGATTTACGGAAAAAAAAACAGAGACTTCTGGACGGTGGCAGCGTGTCGCCCCGGTTCCAGTTGTGGGTTCTGGTGGATCCCTGTTTGTTACAGTGAGATGGAAAAGCTGGGGGAATCAAAAAGCTTTCATCTTTAATAGTCTGGATAATTCAGTCAGGACTTGACATGTTTATAGCTGCAAGATCCAGTCCCCCCCCCCCCCCCTTTGATCCTTTTATTATTAATATTTCCAAAACAGAACTCCTCAAAGCATCTCTCCAGTTATCGTCACGTTTTTCACACCGTGAGCAATCTCCAACACCAGCTTTAGTTGATCCTTTCCAGCAGAGCGGGGGCTTCCCAGCAGCTTCATAGGTCACTTTTCTGCTGCGTCCCAAATGTGAGCTGCGTTTTCAGCACTAACGTCAATAAACGACTGGTTTTTTTTTCCCCCATTAAGGGAGAAGGATGACGTGACGCAAAAGAAAATCCTCCCCTCATTGCTTCTGTGTACTAATACATGACGTCATTATGTAATGACAGAGCTGCCATGAGTTGCATGGTTAACAAGACACTAACACTGGAGAGGAGCAGGCTGTTGTTATTCAGGCCAAAAGTGCCTTTTACTGAGTAGTTTAGTCCAAAATAACATTTTATTTATTTTAGTTAGTTGACTACAATCAGATTTTACATCCAATCATTTAGATCGTTTTAAAACTGTATAAGCAGGGTTTGTGTTTTACATTTTCCACATCATGATGGGTAAAAGAGATTTAGAATATGGATAAACTTTGTGTTTTTGGATTTGTCTGTATTTAGTTCCTCAGAACCAAAGACATTATTTAACAAATATGCTGGATTTTCCAGTATCTATCTATCTATCTATCTATCTATCTATCTATCTATCTATCTATCTATCTATCTATCTATCTATCTATCTATCTATCTATCTATCTATCTATCTATCTATCTATCTATCTATCTATCTATCTATCTATCTATCTATCTATCTATCTATCTATCTATCTATCTATCTATCTATCTATCTATCTATCTATCTATCTATCTATACATCTATCTATACATCTATCTATACATCTATCTATACATCTATATATATAATATATATATATATATATATATATATATATATATATATATATATATATATATATATATATATATATAAACTGGTTGGTGATTACCTCCCAACACTAAACTCAACTTGAACGTATATCCGGTCACGTTCCTGCTGCTCGATCGGTCTGCTCCAAATTCCTTTAGCCACTATTTTCCCTCAAAACCGAAACGGGAAAACTGGAAAATCATAAGTCGACACATTTTATGAGAGAACTGTTGACGATGCCCCACCGCTGCTGGATGCCCCGACACGTTGCACATGTTGGCTGCTAGCGTCAACACCCCACATTCTCTCAGTAGGTGTGTGTGTGTGTGTGGTTTTGTTTTCATGTGTAGAATTTATTGAAACGTAATCTAATTATAAGCGTGAGCTAACAAGTATCAGGTTTGGCACATTCTTGTCCGTCTTGTTGTTCGGTGTGACTGAAAGTCGTTTTTGTTTCTCGCTGAAGCAGAAATCCTTCCTGGATTTATTATAACTCATAAAGTAAGTGGCCGGTCCTGTTGTGTAGAAATTCATACGGCAGTTTCTTTTGCTTATGACTCACTGAATTATGTCGTTTCCACTAAAGCTTATCTAGGACAGGCATCTTCACGTTTAGCTTTTGATTAATTTCCGTATTATTTTGTTCACCCTTAGTGCTGGGTTTCATTCTTTAACAATAGTCAAGGTTTTCTTTGTGTGTACATGACTATTTTCTTTTGCATATTTTGAATAGTTTCTACAGCGTAAGTTTGGTTCCCATGGCTTTAATACAAGGTTGAAGCTTTAATGGATCATCATAAGAAGTTTGGTTAAAACAAGATGGTGAGAGGTCTTAATTTTATTTGAAGAATACATTTTTTTAAATGTTTTCTTCAAGGTTTGTGTGTAAATATTTTTTAGTGGGTTATTTTTATCGCATTATTGTAATTTTTGTAAAATAGTTTTTTGTAATTTAGCGCTGAAATGGCATAAAATAAAGTCACGTATATCATGCAGATAAAAGGGATATGGAACATAGAGGCATCACTAAACTTAGTCATATTTGATTATTTTTCATATTTTTGGCACCTTTTTAATGGTCACTGTTCCTTTCTATTGCATGTATCGTCGTAGTAGCCCTCTAGTTAGGCTAGTAAACTGTAATTAGGTTGTTTAAAGCATTTATTCGTCGGTCAGAGCGTGGAAAGCATGAAAAGGCTTCCCTCTGGCGTGTCGGCCCTCAGAACGTCTCGTCTGTGTTTGTGTGGAAATGTGTGGAAGTTACCTTTATGTACTCATTTACCCGGCTTTCTCTGTCTTTATCGTTGACCTTTCCACATTCCACAGCCTGCCTTTGAAAGTCAGCCCTGATTGGCTGCAACAGTGCATGCTTTGTTTGAACTTGGCCTCCGGATTGGCAGCTCTGTGCGTCTCTGGCTCTGATATGTTGGGTGAACCAGTTTCTGCTGTATTTTTACTCTCAGAGGAATGTCAACAGGCTTTCTCCTTATGCGGGCCGAGGCTTTGTTGTCGGGTATTAAATACGTTCAGATATTAAATGCGTTCCTGGGAACTAAGATGAACTCTGTTCGGGAACTTTACATTGGACCTGATTGTGTTCTGATTATTTTAATCTACAAAATTGTGTATTAATTTGTGAATCAGCCATTTGTTTATGCAAACTACAGGTTTATTTAGCTGTGTTGGAAGTAGGTAATCAGTGATCCACGCTCTGATTTCTTTTGAATTTCTTCTTAAAAAAACAAATTGACCAATATTCTTACATCATGTGTTGTAATTTGGCCCTGGCTGTGTCAGTCTGGTGATGAATGTGTTTATATTAACAGGCAGACTTGGTATTTCACAGCAGCATGCTTTGATTAGATAAACAAGCTAATTTGAGGCAGACTGTCACAACTTGTTGCCTAAGCGGGAGTATTTATCTAGTGGCAAAAGGAAAGCATTTGAGAGGTTAGAAGCACCAGTTTTTGAGCTAAATTGTTGAATATTTGGGTTGTAACGGTACAACCGAACGAAGACAGCATTGTTTTATTACACGTGCAGAAAGTTAATGTGCGGAACAAATTGCGAAATTCAATGTTCGGTGGGGCAAATTTAAAAAGAGAGGACGCCCTGCTGTTCCTGAACTCTATTTGGGAAGATTAAGGTTTTTCATTCAGTTAAATATGATCATGGAGAAAGAAAGGTGGACAAAACCCAAGATTTATGTCAGCGTATTTTAATAAGGTAACCCAATACTCAGCTCAAACAATGCAAACGTCACAGGTACTGGAGAAAAATCTGCTGAGCTCTAAATGGCTACAGCTCCCTTGACTTCTTACCCATTTTGGTATATTTCAACCTGTAATTTACACGTTTTTATTCTTATTTTTTTTGTGATGGATCACCACAAATTTTTTTTAATTTGGTGAAATTTTACTCTATATATACCTGTCTTGCATATATAATCTATGCCTGCCTATATGTCTTAGATTGAAAAAAATAAAATAAACACCAACAAAATTTTCAGTAATTCCTAACTCTCCATTTTTTCACGATTTAGAACATTTAAAAATTTTAAACAGACTCTGTGAACGCCTAAAGGTCTGCTCCTATAGTCATAGGATCCACACACGGATCCTCCCCCTCCTTCTGATTGACCAATGGTAGAGCAGCAAACCCCACTAAGGACCGCCTACATTATTTCCATAATGATACAGAAATGCATTAATAAAAATAAGAGAGACATTTTTTAAAAAGAATACATGCAAATAAAAAAGCTTATTGCCACTGACCACCGCCAGCTGGTTATGTGGGAGAAGTGTCTTGCCCAAGGACACAACGACTGAGACGGTCGTGGCACAGGATCGAACCGGCAAACGCAGGACGAACTCGCTAAATCTTGCTCCACTGTCGTCCATAACCATAGTACATCTAAAGATATACCTTTAGTTCTTCACAAAATTATTCTTTAGTTCTTTCTATCGAAAATAATAAAATTTCACTTAAAAAAACTTTTTTAAATGTTTTTTTATTAATGGTTTTGCCAGACATACACAAACAAATACACATTACCTGGTTACAGTTAAGTGAATCAGAAAGATAGATAAGTGCATCTTGTGCCCAGCCCCCCCACCCCTTGTTTTTTTTTAAACAAATAACCACAAAAAAAACAACAGAAAAAACAACAACTTAAAATGCAGTCCAGCAGCAATGTAGAGAACAAGCCAGATCCACAACCTAGAACATAGATCACAAAACAATATGAGACAAAAAAAAAAAAAAAACCCTAGAAAGTCTATCAATCCTGCAGCTGTATCTAATAAATGGGCCCATTTCTAGATTAACTATAAATGGGCCTCACACCTTATTGAATATATCTTCCCTCCCAGCCACCCTATAGGTGACCCGCTACTTAAAAAACATGTTTGAATTAGAGATAACGATTTAAAAAAAACAAGGTAAATAAAGGGGATTTTTTTTTGTTTTTTTAAACAAACATAATAAAAAAATCTTTAATTGGTACAATTACTTTCATAGGTTTAGTTATTAGGACCATTAATATATTTCCTGCTTGTAATTCTGTCAGTTTCGGTCCTCCATAATTTTTTTTTAAAGATTTTGTAAATGTTCACTTCTCATCTGTTGATAATTAAAACAAAGTGAAGGTTGGAGGTGGGGTGGGGGGAGTAAATAGAAACAGTCCTGCAAATAAACCTGGAAACAGGAAGTGTAAAAAGTCAAATTGGTGTGACGTCACCATGCAGGTAACAAAACACCTGCAGCTGCGCGAGGAGGAAGAGAAAGAGGAGGAAGAGGCGTCGCTGTTGGACCTGTTACCCGTGTTTGGCTGCTAACACAGCCGTGCTAACCCCCCCCCCCCCCCCCCCCTCCTCCTCCTCCTCATCCTCCTCCTCTGGGACCGGCTGTCTCACTCGGAAACGTCACCACAGTGAAACCGAAGGAAGGCGACACGCTGCGTGTTTCCGAGCCCACGGCCGTCTCCTCTCCTCTCCTCCGTGTCGGACGGCGCAGACAGCCGCGTCGCTGCAGGCAGGAAGGCAGGAAGGTTCTGGGTTTATCTGGTGGGCTCGGTTCTGCTTCGGGTCTGACCACCGCTGAAAGTGAGTATAAGCGAGTCTGACTTTTACCACAAACTTAAACGTCTCTTCCTGCTGCCTTTTTTTTTAAAAAGCCCTGAACCAGCCCCGCTGTAAACCAAAGCCTCTCACCGGGGATGAAACCCTGAGTCAGAGAGGAGAAAGCAGCAACAATAACTTTGTTGTTGTTGTCACTGAGAGGTTCTACCGGGCCGCTGCTCCCTTCTCTAACCCACCCGGACCTGTTGCAGGCAGCTGCTGGGCTCCACATCCACAGTCATCTGTCTGTATTTGCACAAGTGTTGGTGACACATGGAGCTGCACAGAGAGGGGGGGGGGGGGGGTTTGCGGGTTTTAAACCGGCCTGTGGAGTCGGTTTGGTTGGCTGGGGTGGGTTTATGCACAGAAATCAGTCTGTTTTATGTAATTCAGTGAAAACTACAAGAGCCTAGATCTCCTAAATCTGCTTGTTTTTGTGCTCTCGGTTTAAACCGGGAGGAATAAATCCCTTTTTTATTTTTTATTTTTTTTTTAATCAGCGCCTAAAAGTAATTAACCTCTATTAACACGGTGCGACTAACTGCTTGTTACCTTGGTTGTGAGAATGTCTTATCATTAGACATTAAAGCTCTCTTAGCTCTTGACATGTAGTGCTTTATGTTGTATCTAAAAATATAAAGCGGATGGAAAGGGCACAATAAGATCTTCCTAATAAATGTATTCTTCCTAATAAATCCTTCCTCATCTACGAAGGACGCTTAAATAAAACATTTATCATTAAGTCTAATACTTGATACGTGTTTCACATATTTGAGCATGTTTTGATTTATAACTGTGTTTTTGGCTGAAACTAAATGGAAATCAAATAATTGCAATAACGCTACAGATCAGTGGACTGCAACATGCGTCCCCAGAACCGCTCTTTAGACTTTATAATTTTGGCCCAATATAGTGAGGAAGTTACCAATTTTTAAAATGTAAAGGTAATTAAGAAATGTTAAATCAGTGTTTTACTGCAAAGAGCGACAATAATAGTGTAAGGAATATTCTTTCTAATTCTATTAGCTAGTCATTCTTGCATTTTGATTGCCAACTAACTGCAATTTTTTTGACATAATTTTATTTAAAAATGTAATTTTCCATTGAAGGAAATGCATTAATTTTCCTTTATGTACAAGTTTGACGATTTTTCTATTTTTCTATATTTAAAAAAAATCTAAAAACCAGATTTTGAATTATTTTTCTAAATCTTGCATACTTTGAAACCCATAACTCAGATTACAGCTAGAAAAACAACTAACTTAAGTCTGTTGCCTTTAAATGATTTAGGTGTGTTTATAATTCTGTAATAAAATGTTAAGGGAAAAAAAGGGGTCATTCTACAAAAAATGGTTTGAAAATATGCATCTTTGGATGCTCCTGAGGAAGATAGAGCTTGAGATCGCAAAAATGTTAATGATACTGAGGCTGCTGCTTGTTAAATTGTCAACTTTTATTTCAATTCAGTAAAAAAGTTACTTTCAGACACATAAAGAGTTGATTTGTGCAGCTTCTCATCTGGGACTTGGGTTTTAGAGTTTACACAATAAGAAGTATGTGTCAAACTGTTCAATAAGTCCAATATGTACAAAATAAATAACCATTTGTTTATGCATTACTAGGCTGATTCCCCTAGTAATGGGTGTAGATTCCCAAACATTCAAAGGCTCCATTTGAAAACCTTTATTGGGTAAAGACTCTTCCGCCAACGAAGTGCGTCAGCGGTCGCCATGATAAGTGCTGTCCGAATACAGCACTCAGTAAGGAAGGAAGTAGGAAAAGGAGCCTGTATGCTTCCTCTCACAGCTAATTTAGCATAGGAACCTTGCGATGTCTCTTAACGGTGAAAAGAAGCTATAAGGAATCCCACAATCCTTTTGTGGGACGTATAAGCACAGGCCACCTCACAGAAATCAACGGAAATGGCTGGAGAGAAGAGGGCACAAGTTAATTTTCTGAAGGCTGCAGGTCCTGATTTGACTCGCATCATCCTTGTGCGTTTCCGTCACGTAATGACGTCGGAGTTAAAGGCTGTCTGAAACCGGCACAGCAGTCCAAAGCTCCATTCCTCCCCGTGATAATGCTCTTACTGGTAAACCCATAAAAGGTCAAGAAGCAGGAGCTTTAATTAGAGGTATTTGGAAGGAGCCAAAGAGTCATTGCAGCACCACGTAACTGTTGGCCACTAGGGGCGCTAGCCTTGTAAGTTCCAAGTTTAGCGCCCCTGAAGGCCCCTGGCAACACTGCACTGTGGCTAAATTAAACAGTCTCCCTCTGGGTTTTGGAATCTGCTAGCAGGCCTCTTTGGACCAGAAGATTGAGAAATCATGGAGTCACTTGTAAAGACAGAGCCACATTCACCCCTCTAGATTAAATCCTTCATCAGAGAACCAAAAATAAGTCTGAACAGGTAAGTGATCACAGATAACGAGAATGACCCATTCGACAACGGATCCGACCCTTTCAAGTTACATAGACGAGTTTTTGAGAAGGGCAGCCCGCCCGGAGCATCCATGTACACCAAGTGCTGCATATTGACCTGAAGAATAATTTAATATATCTCAAATTAGGCTAATACTTAGGTCAGAACTTACTGTGCTGCTTTAAAGAATATTACCGTGAAGTTGAAAAATATTAGCTATAATTTAACTCTCCTCATTGATCCATTGGCTTGGGGAAAAATAACAGATTTAGCTGAAGCCTTTGTCAAACTCTACCTCTGTATTTCTACTGAGCGTGTTTCCAGCTGCAGTACTTGAATAAAATAGCCCGACCTTGTGGACGCTCTTATTACTTCAGGATAAGGTTTCTAAAACCTGGAGGTTTTGTTAACGTAGACCTTAAGGTCAATGGGATACTTTTATTACTTTATTTTTCAGACTATACGTCGCTCTTACTTTCATAGTCCGGCTGATCCTGCGACTTATGGTCTGAAAATACAATATTAATATATGCTCTGTGCTTTTTGTTCAAAAACACTCATCTGTAGGTCTCACCCGCTACCACTGTGCTTTTTACTAATAGCATGGGATCTTTTTAGCGCCCGCTGTCCTGCGTCTGCACCAGTGGACAGAACAGCCCATAAACCGTCACCGTCAGCGGCAGTGAGCTGATATTAAAGTATTACAGCATAGAGGGCGACCTAAATGTTGCTTTATGGTGTCTAGCCTTTTTAAAACTGGGGTGGCAGCGTTCTGTCACACTGAAAAGCTACGAACTCGAACTAAAACGTGAGGAGTTGTTGATTTTCTCTGGCAGGTGACCCGTCATTGTTATGAGGCAGTTTAATATCACAATCCTGTGGTCAGCTGTAAAATTATGAGGTTTATTGCTCATTGCGGTGAGCATCAAAAATGGGTTAGGGTTAGTGGTGAGCATCAACCAAAACCAAAACCAGTTCAGCTTCAAGAACTGGAGTAAAATGCAGCGGCATTGCAGAGTCTCTCAGCAAATTGTCCACACACAGCTCCAATAACTCATCGTATGAACACGTTCATATCATATTTTCTGATTCCTTAAGTCAGTGGTTCTGACTTAGAATAATGAAAACATCCCATCCCAACAAAATGGATTCAAAATGCAACTTTTATTTCTCTCTTTTAGTGCAACAAATGTCTTTATTACAGTAATAATCATCTTTATTTGTCATTGCAACATACATTTCAATAAAATTTGTCCTCCGCATTTAACCCATCGCTCAAGGAGCGTTCTGGCACTGAGGGTCCTGCTCAGGGAGCCAGTGGCAGCTCGCCAGCTAGAGATCAGCCAGAAACAGACACACACCGCTGTTCCCTCCAGCTCACAGTGAGAAAGAAGCAGAATTTCAAAGACCAGATTTGCTAAATTAAACAGTTAAAACTACGTCAAAAGTAGGACTGTGCATAAAAATCCATACAAAGATTAATATTGATGTTTTTAAAAAACAATTTAATTATTATCGATTTAATATCGATATTCTGGTTTTCAATGTCGATATACCTCCAAGCCCCTAGGGGGCGTTATTACATCGCGCCATCACTGTTCACAGCGAGGAAGAGCAAGTGAGATGAATTTGCGGAACGGCCGACAGGATTTTAGAAGCACTTTCGTTCCTAAAATCAGACGTTTGGCCACATTTTTGGCTTCTGTGACCGAATGCACTTTATGTTCCTGTTAATATATCAGTGTTCAATAAATTGAACATAGATATAATATTTGGCTGGTTTTGTGGATTGAATGACTTTGAGCATTAATTTGAAAGTAATAAATATTGATATTGGAGTCAAATCATGTCAAGCTGAGATATATCGAGAATCGTATCGTATCATGAGCTATGTATCGAGAATCGTATCAAATCAGCTCATCCAGATTATACTCAGCCCTAGACAAAAGTTAAAAATGCACCCTTGTTGTTGGCACTCAGGCTTACAACATTACCAGCCACTCTCTGCCAGGGATGGAGTGGCAGTGTATGCACTTCACGTGATCTGAAGGCATGGCTGCTGAATACGCTAACAAATCGGTATCAGCCGATACGCATGCACATATCGGATGATACGATACAGGACAAAAATGCAAAAATCGGCCAAAGATATCAGTCAATCTCTAGCTCTAAGCCCAAGGCCACCAACTCCTTTATCCAAACCCAGTCCTGTGTAGGGGTGGGTATTGCCAAAGAAGCCACGATCCGATTCTATCACGATGCATCACGATACTTGAATTATTGCGATGTATCGCGATGCATTGCGACATTTTCACTGAACATTGTTAGAAAAAAATGCAGCCATTACCAGTGGCTGACTGGCTGTGTATGATCTGGGTAGTGTCTTCAATTGATACATAACTGAAAGCAACTGAATTCATACATAGCTGTATTTATTGAAACGATTTTTGGAGGTGTTGCCATGAAAACAAATATTACTGTTACTGGAGTGGACACACTGACAAAAAGTGCTTAGGATTTATTAAACTTAAAATAACAAAATAAGGATAATCAATGCTGTTTACATGGCCTCAGTGATCCTTTAAACCAATGAAGTTGTATTCCACTTGTTTTTGGCTGATGTTCACCAACCATTAATGCAATTTTATTTATTTATTTTTTTTAATTAATAATCGATACTTGGCGTCAAGAATCGATGCAGTAGATCGTGAAACTTAGAATCACGATGCATCGTCATGACGATTATTTTGCACACCCCTAGTCCTGTGTCGGTTTGCTGGTACGGTTCGGTCATTATGTTGCAGGCCGAGTTCTGCTGGAGTTCATTTTTCTCACAGATGGTTCTGGTCAGGTCCTGTTGCAGCGAAGCGTCCTCAAACCATGACTCTTCCACCCCCATGCTTCACAGGTGGAAGGAGGTTCTTTCCCCAGAATCCTGTAATTGGGTTTAGCCAAATGTGACCTTGTTTCTGGTGTCCGAATAATTTAGTTTTAAACTCATAAGTCCAAAGAACAATTACTTCAGTATTTCTGAGACAATTCTGAGATCTTCCATTGGATCTGGCAGCAGGTCCAGTTGATAATGTTGGGACACATGAACCGATCCCCGAACTGTATGTACGTTTAACAGAAGATTAAAACAGAGTTTGTGAAACTTTTACTCTGTTTGAAAACACAAAAAGTTTTTTTTTTTACGTTCTTGGGTATCAAGACCTCTTTATATGGGATCCTCCTGAAGTCAAATCTTGATTACATCATTATAAAAATGATTTCTGTTGGTAAAAGCTGTTTAAATCTGATCTTGTTCCTCTGAAAACTAGGGCTGAACAATTTTGGAAAATAATCTAATTGCGATTTTTTTTCTTAATAGTGCGATTTAATGCGATTTTATTTTATTTTTATTTTTTTTATTTTCCCCAGTTTAATTTATCGTGTCTTTTTAAACATATACAAACAACAAATCAATCTGTTTCCTCGCTGTGGAGATTAGTTGCTAAAAGACCCACAGCATCTAAACCAGTGGCGGCTGGTGAAAAAAAATCTTGGTGGGGCTGGCCAATAGATTTCCCTGCCTAACCCAGTACATGCATTTAAATTAAAAGTCGGAAAATTACTACGATTCCACAATAAGCATTTAATTAATAAAAAAAACATTGTTCACAAAAGACTATTTTGGTGTTTTTGTCTTATTAATCCTTTTCACAGACTCATGCCAGAGGGTTTGCATACATTGTACATGTACGTATATTATTACAAAACAAACGTTTACGTCTTGACTTTAATATTATCCTAATTTTTTATTTATATAATGATTTAAGTAGAACAATGACTAGTGCAAAATTAAGTTGTATTTACCGGAGATGAAGTGTAGACTGCGAATTCTGTCTTAGTATGATGGCTCCCACAGTCCATTGGCATCCTTCATCCTTTTCATTGAAATGATCCATTTCTTTCTCATTTCTTTGTCCTTCGGTAAACGAAACAAACGTACATCCGACGATTTGGAATGCTTCTGTGTGTAACCGGGAGCACAACACGTCGTAGGCATTGTTTAGATTCCAAAAATAAACTAAAAGTACGCTCTAATTCACCCGTTTTGTCACGCTGGTAAGCGAAAACAGTACTGTTTTTGCCGACCACCGTTACCCGGATGTAGCGCGGATGTAGCTCGTGACGTCACGCGTGAAGTGCACCTATCACTGTGCAGCTAGGGCTACTACTCCAGGAGCCCCAAAGCCATTCATTTTGGCGATGCTGATTGGCCAAATATTTTTAAATCTTCCCTAGCAACAGTATACGATTGGTTATTTCGCTACACTTGTAGGGCTCCTTCAGTCACAGCCCCAAAAGTGTAGAAGAAGAGAAATGATACGTTCTGTTGGTGGAAATGCACTGTTAAATGATAGAGTCAATCAGTAGAAGTGTTTTATTAATTCTTATTACATGTAGCCACGTACTATTAAGTAAAAACTGACATTAATAATACTTTTAAAATCTATATATATTTTGACTTCTCCCCTCCACATCTAGGGAGGGCAGCGCCCGAGCGCCCCCTATGGGCCAGCCGCCACTGATCTAAACTCAGAGCAGAAATGATTGCGTTCTGCCTACAATATATTTCAACCAAAATTGCAATTTTGACTTTTCACCGCATTAACCACAAGCAACAAAAATGGCCTCTAAATAAAGACGCTTGTAAAGGACTATTCAAAACCAGAACTTTTAATGCTTCTATTAATCAGAATATTATTCAAGAGAACAGTTTTTAGTAGATTTGGACATCAATCCTTGTTGAACATAAAGTGCAACCAACAAGCAAGTCTAAGTATTAAACTGATTGACCTGTACTTAATGCTATGTATGATTATACAAACTCTAAAACAAGTAATAAAATTAGATTATCTCACTGCTGCAACTGTCTTCCCTTCCATGTGGAGGCAAACCCACTTTAAACATTTTACCAACACCTAATGGACGTGTCTAATTCCCTAATTGTTACATAGCCAAAAATTGCAGACTCTGCGATTTGGAAATTGCGTTTTTTTTAAATCGCGATTATATTGAAAATGCGATTAATTGTTCAGCCCTACTGAAAACCAATAATATTCGTCATCTCATCTTTTCAAACTGTTAATTCTGAAGAAATCCAGAGCAGCATTCTGGCCGCACAATTATAATTTATAATCTACGTCTCTTATCTATTCGCATCTGGTTTCATTTGAGATTTTTATTATCATGCCGACCCCGCTGTCATATTTCACGGCGCAGACCACCCATGCACAATGCCTGAATCGGGCCAGAAGACAGCCGCTCGGTCCAGAGCTCATCAGCCCGGCTCGGTCCAGCAGACAGGCTTTCTCGTTGCTCAGCCAGGCGTCGACGGATCCATGCACGAAGAGGGCGCGAGGGACGGGGCGGCGCATGGGAAACAAACAGAGAAACCAAAACGGGAAAAAAAAAAAAGCCAGGGTGGATAAGGATATGAGGTTTTTGTTGCTGCTTTTATATTAACAGTCAGAGAAGGATGATCAAGTGATTTGGCTCTGACCTATCAGCTGTTTCTGCTCTCAGGTCAACATAAACCTGTTAGTTTTTCCAGGTTTCATCTCCCAGTTACCCCCCACAGATGAACTAAATCCTAAATTACGGCTCTGTAGATCTCAGTTTCTGCTCCAGAAGTATGTATTGGATGCAAACAGTCGTCAACAGCCTGCTCGGTTGCTACTAATCAGCGCTTAAAAAGCCGCATTAGGCGACTCCTCCCCTCTGATCTGCTTCTTGTTTGTCATTTTTCTCTCATTGCATCACTTCTTGTAGTTCCTTGGCTCCTCAGGGCTGCAGTAAAATCATGTTTTTTGGATTCGGATCAAGGACAAATCTCAGGGTTTGAGAGCCAAGATGCTGGTTTACTCCCAGGCTGTAAATATGGGCGCATCGGGAGGATTTATCGGTGTTGGGACCTTTCGCTGATGTCATGTATGAAGCAGCTCTTTACTTTAGGCAATGTTTTATAATAACCGTTCCCAACTGTTTCAAACGAGTCGAAGTGTATATCTTTAGGTGTTTTCTAGATCTCTGGTACTGGTTTAAGCTTTTGGCTTCAGTCCGGATCACTTTTAGATTAGTTTGGGATTGAGAATAAAGCCCGGTTGGGTCACGGCGGAAGGAAAATGTTTCCGTTTTTCTTTCCTGTTACGCTTTGCTTCCACAATATTTCTTTTCGTTTCAATCAGAGCTGCACAGTAGAATAAATGAATTTAATTTGTCTCATCATTTATCACCGTACCCGTACCGTTCCTCCTGGCACTAAAGGAGCAGATACCGGTCCTGTTGATGGGTTAAGGACCTCTGACCGCTCGGTCCAGCTCTGTTAGAGCAACATCCTGTGTTCAGGAGTCTCCTCTGTGGTCTTGAGATTCTGCAGGTTATGGCACCTATTGATAAGCCGTCCTGGTGGAGTTGGACTGCCTGTGCAGCCACTGCAGGGTGCAGATATCGGCTTCATGATACCGGTAGTGACTCTGATGCTGCTCAGATGCTAAACTGTCTGTGGCCTCCACCTGCAGAACCTCTCCTGTTTTTTAGGGTCGTCTCACTAGCTACGTTTACATGGACAAAAGTAATCGGAACAAAGGGCCGATTACTAACTACGCCAATCGGAATATTATGATCAGATTAAGCTCAGTCAGAATGATATTCTAATCCGAATCAACATGCATAGAAAGTTAGGATTAAGTTTTTTCCGATTGAGGCAAACTGGCCCGAGTGTGCACGATTGGCCGGCGTAAACGTGACGTAATTCCACGTTGGTGAGTGGCGGAAATACGTCAGGAAGCAAAACCTTTCTGTTCGTAAAAATAAAAGAGCTTATAATTGTTGTTTAGTCGGTAACGCTTCAACCGTAGATAGAACATCGTGCAAGTCCAGCCTGGGTGCTCAGAAGACAAAATAACTCCTAAAATACTGCTTTGTTTGCTATTTTTGTAGTTTAGCAAAGACGGAAGTTCTTCTTCTGTGTTTTTTTTTTTTTTAAGGGGAATTTGGTAACTGTGCATGTCAGAGTGGTTCTGTTCTGAATAAAGCCAGGTGCATATACATGAACATTATGATCGGATTAATTGATTGTGTGCCCAATCAGATTATTTCATCCGAATACATTTTAATTTAATCGTGAAAATTTGTGCATGTAAACATAGTAATTGTTGCCCCTTTAGCGCCTGCTGTTAATTCCATTAACACCGGATCAGCGACGCTGATTAACAATCTCCTCTACTGCTGAACTGACCAGATCAATGATCCACAAGCTTAACTGACTTTATATTAAACTCTAATTAAAAACAGCTCCTTTTAATTTTTTTGTTTTTGTTTTTTAGCAGTGAATCTTCGTCGTTATCTGCTCATGCTTGGCTTGTAAATAATAAAATCAGCGACAAAAAAGTAGTTTTAGCACCCTGGAGAAATTGTCCAAATTCTTTTGGTACCGATAAAGTTTTTCTGCAGAACAGAGATGGGTAAATGAATTTGCAAGGACCTGGCGGGTGTCAGACAGACAGCGGTGGGCGTAGCAAATGCATTCAGTAGGAACAGTGTTGGAAGCAGCTGCTGGAAAAGTGATGGTCATCGGTTAGTGATGCATTGTGGGTTCATAGAAAGCGGAGTGGTCGCTTTCTGGGGCGTCCTTTTTAAAAACATGGTCCTGGATGTACTGACACCCCAGCTGGCTCCAGCGTCAGACCTTTGCTGAGCTGTACAAGGCAAACCGACTGACTTTACATAAACTATCACACTGCAAAAACGGAATTAGAAATAAGTAAAAAAAAAAATCTTGAAATTAGTGTATTTGTCCTTAATTTGAACAGGTAAATAAGATGATATGCCAATGAAATGATTATTTTTACACGTAAAATAAGATAATTGGATAAAATACACTTGAAATAAGATGATGGAGATGAGTTGTTCTTATTCAAAGTGCAAAAATCTTATTCCATTGGCCGATTGTTTAAACTTGCTGCTCAAATCGAGGACAAATACACTAATTTCAAGAAAACTTAACTTATTTTTAGACATGTTTTTGCAGTGCAAGAGCTGGTAATGCTGTGTGATGCTTCTGCAGAGCATCCTGTGTCTGCTGGCCTTACTGCTGGACTCTCTGGGACTTTTATCCCCCACCCCGGCTGTTACAGACATGCCAGTTAATCTGCGGCAGTCTGCCTGCTGCCCCGAGCAGACGTCTCCTATTGGAGGCTCGGTTTTTATCCCTCAGCGAGTTTGTTTAAGCGTTTCAGGCCCACTCCTGATAAAGATGATTGTGGCCAAGATGCTAAAGTGTGAGGAACATGCTGGTTGATCGCAGCCAATATCATCAGGTGCATGTTTTCCTGAGGTGCGATCAACCCGCTTCACTTGCATGTTCTTTTTTTTTTTTTATTCCTGTCTTCTGTGTTCATGTTCTGTTCATTTCTTGAACCTCTTTTTATATGGATCGTTTATTTTTCTTGCATACACAGTAGTTTTTTAAATGCGCATTTTGAAATATCGCGTTATAGAAAGGGTTGATGGAAACGGCAAAATTCAAATTAACTCAAAAAAAGGTTTTACACTTGCTTGAGGTGGTTTTTGACTTTTTCGAAAAACAGTAAATGAGGCTGTAATGATTAGCACTAACAATTGGTTTATCAATTAGCAATTATGAACTTATTTATACCGGAAAAGTGTTATTTAACCAGTTGTTGACTTGTCCAGCAAACGTTGATAACTTTAATTATAATTGCAATTGGTGTTTTAATCCTTACTCCTTTACCACAAGCCAATGAAAACGTCTCAGTTTATTCAGTTATTAACTCAAAAGGAGATTATAAAGTTTGCCTCACATGACCAATCAGCTGTTTCGGCTACCGGCGTCTTCTCAGATAATCCCATAACGCAGGAAAAATCCGCGGTCTGTGGTCCGCGCTGGTTAGCGACATCCACTTCCTGTTTATTACAGCCAACGTCGACGTATGACGACGTTACGCTGTGCGTCTCCTGCTTAATCCGCTACTAACCAGTAAACGTTTTTCTTTTTGCGATATTTTAAAAGTTCGCTCAAAATTCTCACAAGAATTGGATGCAAACAAAGCGACTGTTTCAAAGTTTTTCCATCCGTCTTCTAAATCTTCTGAGCCCGTTTCTTACTGGAAAAATTACTGAAACGTAATGATTTTGATCATTCTGGTAGTGAAGTAATGTTCCTGTAGTTTTAATACTTAATCTCAAATCTTTAAAGGGTTTTGCGGTTTATAAAGTAGCAATAATACAGAAAACTTAATTTCAAATTTGGACATTTATCAAGTTGGTTGAGCTTTTGAAATCATATTTTCTATCAGGAATATTTGCAATATAGATAATAATGGGTTGAGTTGACAAAAATTGTACTCAAGAGTAGCACTACTTCTGCATATTTTTACTCTAGTAAAAGTAAAAAGTTGACAGCCAATAAATTACTAAAGAGTAATTCAAGTATTCAATAAGAAGGCTACTGAAGTACTGAGTAACTAATCGTAACAATTGATGATTCAGTTTTTTAAATATGCAATTGGACAGACAAAAATATAAGGTTATGTGAAAATCCTGGTATATTAAAGGCAAAAATGAAAATAATTCAAAGAATAACGAAATTACACAATAACATATTCAGGCAGAAGAAACACTTTACGTTAAACTTGAAAGCAATACTGACAGCAGTTAATGTATATAAAGTATGTTAGAACAGTGCAAATGACAATAAATGCTGTTTACTGTACGTTAATCTGACCTCCAAATGGCTCAGTGAGCTCAGCAGGTAGAAAATAACATTAAAATAACAAAGCTAAGAAGTCTCACTTTAACATAAACTCCAGGTTTCTGTCTCTCTGGTGCATTTTTTGGTTCAAACAAATCAGTTCTTTACTGATGAAGTTACTCACAGCAACTAGAGTAGCTAGAACTTTTACTCAAGAGTAGCGATAATTGAGTAATAACATGAAGTAAAAGTAAAAAGTACAGCACAGCAGAAATACCCCAAGTATATTTTGTTCAAAAGGTTACTCAAGTAAATGTAACTAGTTAAATTATTACCCAGCTCTGCCCACAGGTGGAGTGGTGGCCTAGTTTTTAGAGCAGGGTGCAAGTTCCCTGGTTCGATTCCCACAGCCTGCCGCTGTGGGTCCCTGACCCTTAACCACAGAATGCTCCCAGGGGGCCACACAGTGACGGCCCACTGCTTCCTAAGGGATGGGTTGAATACAGAAGACACATTTCATCGGAAAGTACATAGTTACAACAAGAAATAAAGACTATTATTATCATTAGATGGATTCATATCGTCTGTTATTTCAATTCAATTCAATTAAACTTTATTTATATAGCGCCAATTCATGAAACATGTCATCTCAAGGCACTTTACAAAGTCAAATTCAATCATATTATACATATTGGTAAAAAAAATTCCTATATAAGGGAACCAGTTGATTGCATCAAGTCTCTCCAAGCAGCATTCACTCCTCCTGAAAGAGCGTAGAGCCACAGTGGACAGTCGTCTGCATTGTTGATGGCTTTGCAGCAATCCCTCATACTGAGCAAGCATGAAGCGACAGTGGAGAGGAAAACTCCCCTTTAACAGGGAGGAGAACCTCCAGCAGAACCAGAACCAGGCTCGGTGTGAACGCTCATCTGCCTCCATCCACTGGGGCTTAGTTACTTGTGAAAACGCCTTTTCTAGTGTCGGGTCTCGCTCTCTGTGTGCTGATGTTTTTTAACGACGGGGATGTTGGCGTCTGGGTTTCTTTTCTGGGTGTTTCTGGGCGGGCCTCGCCTCACATCAAACGCTCCTGCTGTGCTCCTGGCCTCTAACTTGTGATCCGCCCAGATCGGCCGAGTCAGCGCTCCCACCATCCCTGCATCTTTTTCCCTTCAGCTCTGTTTTGGATAACTTGGTAGTAAATAAATAGAGAAAAAAAACTGTTGGGTGCATTTAAAATCATAAATCCTCTCGACCTCCTGGAGCAGACTTGCATGTTGGGAAGCAGCAGGATTCACTTTTTATTACTGGGAGTATTTTCTCTTCAACCTCCAGGCTTTTATTTAGTCAAACCACAACAACCTCTGATTTTTGTAGTTTTGCGCGCTAGGTGGACGTTCCTCTTCCTCCTGGAAATGTTTGGCAGCAGCGCGGGATTACTGCTGTTCAGCGGGCAAAGTGAAAATATTAGTGGCGCAGCGATTGTTCAGCTGGTGACCCGTAAATAAAGACTTTCGGCTTGACCGGACTTAACCAGCAGTTATTTCTCTGGCCATTTAAATGCTGCATTAGTATTTCTCCTATTGCACACAAGCTCTTAGAAAAGCGTGTAGAGATTGTAGTTTACCGTCTGTTTCACACGATGGACCATCTGAGACGTAGAGAAACATTTTACATTTAAAATATTGAGGGAGATGGGTAATTTCTTATTTTATTTTGCTGTCTGTAAGGTTTTTTTTCTCTTCATCACAACATTTTGTAACAGATGTGAAAATGCTACAGATAGACCTATTTGTCCTCCCTTCATCAGCCTCCTGTGGATCACAGAATTAAATTTAATCCTAATGTTGGCTCATAAATGCCCAAACGGGCTCCTTAGATCAGCCGACCAGCTGCTTTTTGTTTCACACACAAACTTGGAGATCAAGTTTTTTATTTTTTCTGTTGTCGGTCCAAAAACTTTTCAACATGTTAACTTTAAAGATTCAGACTTCCCTGCTTCCTGTCTTTTTCAGCAGCGTTTGGACCAATCAGAGGCGACGGCACCAAATGTTTTTTATTTTTTATATTCTGTAGTACTCCTGTACTGCAGAGGTACAAATACTTCATTACCTTAAGTAGAAAGTTTGGTTATTTATACTTTAGTGGAGTAATAATTTTTCTGCATTTTACTTTCTACTCCTTACATTTTAAAAGTAGTCTTATTCTATTTTATTTCAGCCTGTTTTTTATTCTGGCTTGTCAATAAAAAAGAAAATCAAATTTTCAGATAAATAGCGCTACCTGAACAATGATTATGGTTGTGGTTGGAGGCAGAACTGCACCAAGCTGTTTGCCAAACGCCACGACAAAAACATTAAAGTTTTAGGATTTTTTTTTTTGATTGATTGATTAATCATTTATTTTGACAACACTGTCTGCTGTATACAGACGCCCATACAAGGGTAATTGTTATAAGAGGGTATTGCTCTCATTTTCATGTCCAGTTTTATTATGTTGCATTAAATCCTGCAGCTACGCTTAGATGTTCATTTACATTCTAATAATAAATAACAGCTTATTGTTAATATGTCTTTGAAGTTTCACTTTTTGCACCAATACTTGATGCTCAGTGTTGCACCTAAACAGACCTTTTATTATCCAATCCCTATTTCTTTCAATATTAACATCATCCTCTACGATTATAGTAATGGTGGGAGGGTTACTTCTACTTTAATACTTTGACTAGTTTTATATCCAGTACATTTATACTTTTACTTGAGTAACAGGTGTGAGTTGATACTTCTACTTCTACAGAAGTATTTTGACACCCGGTATCTACATTTCTACTTGAGTAATAGGTGTGAATACTTTTGACACCCGTTAATTTCAGGCTTATTTCTGTAAATAAGTGACTTATAAGTCTCCACAATGCCGTCTTGTGAAGATAAGCTTATTTTTAATACAAATGTTACAGATAATAATTGTCATTCACTGAAAGAGCATTATTCCCTTACTCTGAATAACGTTTAGCATCAAATTAAAATGTTCAATGTTGAGTCAAAAACCGTGAATCACATCAGGTTAAATCTGTGTTTTCTGCTCTTTTATCTTCAGCGTTTAATTGAATTGTTGGCAGTTTATTAGAGCTGCACAATATATCACATCAAATTCATTGTTGTTGCAATAAGCAGCGATGCACATCATGAAAAAAAACGTCCCAGCCTGTAATAAATGTTATATACCAGGCATATGATTGTGGACACTTGACGTTTAATGCAACTTAAGATTTAGAGCGAAAGGAAGTGATTAAGGTAATAAAAAAAACTGTTTCATTTGAAACATTTTAAATGTTTTTTTAACCTGGATAATCTTGTTATCAATGCAGAAATCCAACCATTATTTCATTGCATATTTTCCTAATGTGAAGCAGTCCTGCAGTGACTCTAGATATAGATCACATAGATTCCTGCTAGCTGCTTGTTTCCAGGTTTGTTGTTGCGTTACACCTAAGCTTTAGTTTAACTCGGCTTCAGTTATAAATTTAATATTTTTCCTCACTGCCGGTATCACCTTGCAGACCAAGTATTGTTTTTATTTTTAGTAGCTGTTTTCTACTTTTATCTTACGTTCTCCATTTACATCGGCGGACCCAGTGATGCTGAGACGTGTTCGTCCCATCCTCTATCGGCTAATTTAGACGAGCGAGATCATAAAAGCTGCTCGTTATGTTCAGGGAGTGACCTTTTTTAAAGATGCTTCTCCGTCTCCTCAAACCGTCATCCTCCTCCAAACTGGGGGAGACGCTTGAAGCTGTTGTCTTGTTATCAGCCTTGGGTTGAAGCTCTGGCTGTGCCTCCTGATGGCCTTCAGCTAAAGGTCAGAGGCAGAGAGAGGCCGCCATGCAATCTGATGAGCTTTCTGATGAAGTGTTCCAGTGTATGGGTTGTTAATTTAGCGAAATGTATGCATACACTGCGAAAATAGAGCTAAAAATAAGAAAATTTTTCTTGAAATGTAAGTATTTTTCCGCGATTTGAGAAGGTAAATAGGACTATTTGCCAATGGAATAAGATTTTTGCACTTAAAATAGGAACAACTTATCTCCATCACCTTATTTCAAGTGCAGCATATCTAATTACCTTATTTTAGGGGTAGAACTACTCATTCCATTGGCAAAGAATCTTATTGACCTGCTCAAATCAAGGGCAAATACATTATTTTCAAGAACATTTCACTTATTTTTAGTTCTCTTTTTGCAGTGTAGCACTTTTATTGTGTAATTTGTGTTTATAGCTGCAACTCTGTTTTTGCTTTTCTGCTGCATTTGTTTGCTAATCACGTCTAAATCCTGCGTTTTGTCCCACAACCTTCTCCTCCGTCGATGCAGATCTGATGCTCGCTTGCAGCGGCAGCCTCGGCCACCATGTTTGCCAAAAAGAAGAAGCCTCGAGTCCAGATCTCCGCTCCGTCCAACTTCGAGCACCGCGTGCACACGGACTTTGACGAGCAGGAGCAGAAGTTTGTGGGGCTGCCGCGGCAGTGGCAGTCCCTCATCGAAGACACGGCGAAGAGGCCCAAACCTTTCATCGACGCGACGGTCATCACTACCGTAGAACCGCGAAAGGTGGGGCTTAGCCACAAACGCTGCTCTCTCAATACTGGACTGAAAAACAAAAAAAATAATAATCTGAATACATTGTTTATAAAGGCACAAACTCAAAATAATCCCATTTTGTTCAAGCACTTACGTCAGCTGAAAGCTAGTTGGAATCTCCTACATAGAACCGGTAGAGCAAGAAATGTTGTCGTCTGCATAAAGGTTCACTTTACAAAATCATTTCAAATTCAAAAATACTTTATTGATCCCAAAGGAAAATTAGATAAAAAAAATATGTTTTAACAGTAATTATATTTTTCCAATGTTATTGAAACCACATTTTTTATTAAACCTGGCATATGTGCAATTTTAAAATTATTGTGAAGAATAACCCTTTTTTTTACATTACATATTAAGGCTGGACGATAATTAAATAACAATATATATCGAGCGACAGATGTATATCGACGATAGAGAAAAAAAAGAATCAATAAAAAGTTCAATAGAATAACAGTTTTCCTTACTTTTACATTCTAGCCATGTAGGTTTATATTACATCATTACATCCTCCCAGCCAATCACAACGCAGACCCAGGAACCAAGCTCCGCCCCCTTCAGAGACTTCAGAGAGCAAGCATTCTTTTTTCTTATTTAAAAACAGTCGTTTTGGTAAAGTTTGGTTGAGTTTCAATTCAGTGTTTGTGTGATCTTTATCTAAAAATAGGTTGCTAAGCAACAGCATAAAATGGGCAGGACTGCACTTAAAATATATGTTTTGAATTTGTTGATAATTATCGACATCGATCAATGTGATTTTTATTTTATTGATATAGTTTTTTCTATATCGTCCAGCCCTATTAAATAATACAACAGTGATGATGACAGACTGCCTTTCAAACTTCTCAAACCTCAATGCATGTTCTGGCAATTTTATTTTATGGATAAATATAGAACAAAGTAGTGCATAAATGTAAAGTGTATGAAAAAAAATTATGCATAATTTTTTTTTAACATTTTATTTTACAAATAAATCTGGTGTGGCTTGATATTCAGCCCCCCGGGGTTAATACTTAGCGGTTTTACTGCTGTTGCAGATGCAACTCCTTTAGGGTACGTCTCTTATCAGAGTTACACTAAACCTGCTGGGTTCCTTGGTCTTTATGAAGCTGGTTGTTCACTAATGTTCTCTAAAGAACCTCTGAGGCCTTCACAGAACAGCTGCGCTGCAAAATCGGAACTAGAAATTAGTAAAATGTTCTTAAAATGAGTGTATTTGTCCTTGATTTGAGCAGGTAAATAAGATGATCTGCCAATGGAATAAGATTTATGCACGTAAAATAGGAACAACTCACCTCCATGATCTTATTTCAAGTGCAGGATGTCTAATTATCTTATTTTATGAGTCAAAATACTCATTCCATTGGCAAATAATCTCAAATCAAGGATAAATACATTCACTTTAAGAACATTTTACTTATTTTTAGATCTGTTTTTGCAGTTTGCAATTATATATTATGCAGGGCTATCAGAGTAAAGGATGCCACACTGAAATTTCTTTATTAAAACATTTTCCTCCTCCTTGACATTTATACACAGAGTTGTGTTGATCTGTCGCTTAAGGTGCCCCCAAAATACGTTATTTCTTTAGGTTGTAACGTGACAAATGCAAACAGTTTACTGGGTTAATAGTTTTGCGAGGTACTATAATTGTCATTCTTCATATATTTGTACGCATGGTTTGTTATTTCTCCCAGAAAACCTTTAAAATAACTCTTAACCAACCAAAGTCACCCAGTTATATTGTTTAAGACTGCTGTGGCCGATCGAAACAAACAGCTCCTCTCGTGATAACACAACTATAACTGCAATAACCTGTGCAATAACTAATGTGCAATTACTATTTTTATAACTAATGTGCAATTACTATTTTTATAACTAATGTGCAATTACTGTTTTTATAACTAATGTGTAAATACTATTTAATACCCTGTGCAATAATCCTGCTAAATAGGAGACTTCAGCAACCTCACTGTTGTTCTTTACCTGGTATCACTTTAATGCACAACACCAAATCCACACTACAAAAATGTAACTAAAATAAGTCAAATGTTCTTATTTTAGTTACAATGGAATAAGACTTTTACACTTAAAATTGGAACAACTCGTCTCCATCGTCTTATTTTGAGTGCAGTATATCTATTTATCTTATTTTAGGAGTCAAAATACTCACTCCATTGGCAGATGATCTTATTTATGTACTGAAATCAAGGACAAATACACTAAGTTCAAGACAATCTGATTTATTTTTAGTTCTGTTTTTGCAGTGCATATGTATATAAGTCACCTAAATATACATAAGTCAACCTAAATCTCTGCTTTATTTTATTTTTTTCTTTCTCTTGATCCACAGTATATATGTGGACACACTGTATAAACCTCACACTGCAAAAACGAAACAAAAAAATAGTTGAATTTTCTTTAAATGAGTGTATTTGTCCTTGATTGTAGCATGCAAATAAGATGATTTGCCAATGGAATAAGATTTATGCACTTAAAATAGGAACAACTCATCTCAATCATCTTATTTCAAGTGCAGTATGTCTAATTATCTTATTTTAGGGGTAAAAATACTCATTCCATTGGCAGATCATCTTATTTATCCTGCTCAAATCAAGAACAAATACATTAAGTTCAAGACAATCTGACTTATTTTTAGTTCCGTTTTTGCAGTGCATGCACCTTTTCCTCTTTTTGGCACCTTCTTTTGATTATTGAGCCGATGTGACACGTGAATTCCTCCACTGTGAGATCAATAAAGTCTAATTCAGGGGTGTCAAACATACGGCCCGCGGGCCGGATCCGGCCCGCCGAACAATTTAGTCCGGCCCTGTGGCTAAATGCATCATCATTATAAAAAAAAAAAATTGTATTTTTTTATTTTTTATTTTTTTTATTTATTTTTTTTTTTTCCAGTGTCCTGTCTGGCAATGTGGCAATAATATGCCACAAAGAGCTCATCAGATTTGACTTTCACAAGTGGACAAGATAAAAGGAAGAGAATGATAAAACAATTATTGAAAAAAACATGTACTTCGTTTAATTGAAAATATGCACTTCCTATATTGTCCACGAGGAGCGCTGTGTTTTAATTAGCAGATTAAGCTTCAGGTGTGGAAAAATTCAAATCATTTCTTAACATCTGTTTGATGTATTTTGTCATGCAGGACAGTGTTTTTAAGTTCCAAAAAATGTGAATAAATGTTTTTCAACATTGTATAATCACTGTGATCAGTTCTTATGCATAATGCACAAGTAAATGTTTAACTGAGTAAAAGTATTGTTGAAATTGCACATAATTTTCTTAAAAACGCTGAGGTTATTCATAATATATTGTGTAAAAGTGAAATTCACTTAATATAAAAATCAACAAGTCCACATTTATTAGTTCTATTTAATCTTGCAATGAGTTTACTCGTGTGGCCCTCTTGAGATCAGATTAAGCTGTATGCGGCCCCTAAACCAAAATGAGTTTGACACCCCTGGTCTAATTTATCTTAAATATTCCCCCCCTTATAAACCTCAAGACGATCGTGAGAGGCACCAAGCTGGGATCGGACGGCTCGTTAACATGGCTGCTGGACGAGTTCGACACCATGTCCGTGACTCGCTCCAACTCCCTGCGACGAGGCAGCCCCCCCACTCAGCCTCGCAGGGACTCCGGCTCCTCGGGCGGCGTGGCCGGAGAGCAGGAGAACGGAGACCCTCAGCACAGGCACTACGCGCACCCAGATAGACAAGACAGGTAAGAAAAAACCAGAGGTTGTCTGAAGAAACAAAGAGGTTTAGACTAACCGACTAACCGCATCGCTCTGCCAGACACAGGCAGGACCACCAGGCGGGAGGTGACCCACGCCACGGTCAGCGAGGCACCCTTCCTCATCCGAGAGACGAGGGAATGCACGGCCGGCCCCAACAGCAGCCCCGGGGCCAAGAGCCCAGCAAGGCCTACAGGGAGCGGATCGGGTCGGGACAGCACCCCCCTGCTCACAGAGACAGAGATCCTCGGGACCAGGTGCAGCAGCGCCGCATCCAAACCACTTTAGTCTGGCACTGCTTTCTCTAAAAGAGCCGATCAATCTGACACAGATCGCATTCAACCGGTTTTTCCTTCAGGGGTTCTGATCAGCGGTCGGCAGCTGAAATACAGAGAAATCCGCTTTCTTTGGTCATCAGCCCCCTAAAAATGAACAATTTCCACCGTTTTAAATCTATAAACATGTCAAATAAGCTCATAATCTTTAATTCTCCTTGTTTTTTTTTTATGTTAATGCATTAATTAGGATAATTTTTGGCATTCCTCTTTTTTTCCTCTCGTATTCAATAGAAAAAAGTTAGTACTCCATCACAGAACCTGCTTCACATATTGTCTGTAGCAAAATTGAAGAACTAGAATAATCCTTAATCATCCCATAGTGGGGAAATTCAGGTGTTTCAGCAGCAAGTAAAAGTAAAGTAAAAGTGCAGTATATCTATTTATCTTATTTTAGGAGTCAAAATACTCACTCCATTGGCAGATGATCTTATTTATGTGCTGAAATCAAGGACAAATACACTAAGTTCAAGACAATCTGACTTATTTTTAGTTCTGTTTTTGCAGTGCATATATATATATATATATATATATATATATATATATATATATATATATATATATATATATATATATATATATATATATATATGTGTGTGTGTGTGTATATATATATATATATATATATGTATATGTGTATATGTGTGTGTGTGTCACCTAAATATACATAAGAAAATTGTCCTCAACAGAAGAAAAAATACTATACAGTAATAAAAAAACGGCATTAAATTGTGCAAAAATGTACAACATAATTATAAAATAAGTATTTTTTTTTATATAATTATAAAAAAGCAACAGACTACAAAAGAATAATAATTAAAAAAAAATCACAATTGGTCAAAATTGGAATCAGCAGTTCAGGTCTCAAAGAAAACTAGAAACCGGTATCAGCATCTCTTCTTTTACATTTAGTCCCGATTCATAGTTAAATCTGCAGTTTTTATCCTCCTGCATGCGATAAACATCAGTGCAGCTAAGACCGTGTGCTTTTTATTCAGGACCAGGTGGTTCGCAGGGGGGACCAAGCCAGCGACCACAGGCCCAAGTCCAGCTATGTGGCACGCGAGGGCAGTCCCACGTCTCCGAGGGACAAGAGGCCGCTCTCAGGGCCCAACATCCGAACCCCAAACCTGCCGATGACTGAAGGTGTGATGAAGACCGCCCAACAGAACGCACGGCCGTTCAACACGTACCCGAGGACAGACAGCGAAGGTGGACGCAGTCCCACGGGACAGGTGACCGACTCTTTTTGCCTCCTGCTCGCCTCCCTTTGATTCAGCGCATTAACGCCTGCAACCTGCTGTTCCTTCAATGCCGATTTGCTGCGGCCAGAATTCAATCTGACATCTTTCATTGCAATTTGTGACCCGGGTTACCTTTAAGGCGCGCCAATGTGCGTCACCCGTTTAGCTTCATGAAAATGACACTGGGTTCCAAGCAGGGTCCGAAATTAACACTCGCCAGGCGCCAGATGCGAGTAAATTTTCCGTTTGGCGAGTAAATTTCAGAAAGCGAGCTAGCTGCCACGTGGCGAGTAAATGTTTGCACCAAATTAGTCGTGTTTTTCAGTCATTCTTGTTTGTTTCAGGTCTTCTGGCAACAAACGTACACAAACACGTGTGACACGAGAGTAGGGCTGGGCGATAAATCGATTTAATCGATTAATTCGAATTTACAATTCTTTAAGATTTCATTTTTGGAAAATCTGGATTTTATTTTGCCAATATACTCATTGGGTTTCCATGAAGAGAACAGCATGTGATGCTGAATATATGTTTAGGCAAATGTATTGTCAAAATATTGTTAAGTGGAAACTTTTTTATTACCAAAATACGAGATACTTTATTTACTTATTTACTTTTTTTTTTTAACTTAGTTTGAAGTTCACAAGTGCAGTGAAGCCTGTTCTTAGCTCAATGTGTAATACCACTAGCAGCAAATGTTTTGTTATATTTTCATTGTTTATAATGGCACGGCTGCCATCTTGTTTTACAAGCATGTTTCACTGCTTGTTTTTAGTTGCACTTTGAATTCAGGTCAACTCCCTGACGAAATACTTGACATAAAAAGCAAGGTTTTAAAATAATAAATAATAATAATATCTTTAATTTCTTTTTATGAAACAAAAAGGAGGAAAAAATCGATTAATCGGATTTGGTATGATAAAATCGGAGATTTATTTTTTAATCCATATCGCCCAGCCCTACACGAGAGCGACGGCAGCTACGTCGTGTCCATTTGCTAACAGCTAGCCTTTAGCTCAGGCTAATTTTGTAGCGGGATTATGTGAAGATATTTAGTAGGAGTCAGTCAGAATTTTTATTTTGGCTGGTAAATAAAATATGCTTGGCCGGTTGATTCTTACATCTACAGGCCAACTTGGCCGGAGAATCAGGAAGTTAATTTCACTGGGTTCCAAGAAGGGCGTGGATTAAATTTGTTTTATTTTATTCACATTTAACTCATAATGCAAGTTAAGAAAAAAAGTTAAAGTGCTGGATGTCACCGTGATTATTGAGGCAAAGGGGGTCACTTTATTGATGCTTGTATTTTTAACTTGCCACAATTTAGAATGCAGGAATGTTTACGTTCATGCGTTGATTTTTACTCAGCCGTCAATTTCATGCTATAAATATCAAATTTTTATGCACGATTCCCCTTTTCTTTTCAAACGGCAACATAATTTAAACATGGAAGCTCTTTAACTTAAATCCGTTCTTATTGGCGCCACCATTTTTATACATGGAGGTTGTTTCTGTGGAGTGTGTCACCTTTCCCTTTGACTGGATCCGGTGTTTATGCTGTTTTTTCCTCTCTGACGTCCAGGTGGGCCGACACCATGAAGCCTCTCCTCAGAATGGACCCTCCAGCAGCTCCGCCCGAGGTTCTTCCACCTCCAAGCCCCCAATGAGCCACCCGCAGTCCCATCACGCCTCCCACCCCATCCTGACCCCCGAGTCCTCTCAGCACCCGCACACCCCTCACCCCAATGTCCCGGCCCCACGTCCCCCTGTGCCCTCCGGGCCCCCGGCATCAGCCGGTCCGCCTCAGGGCCGCTCGCCCCAGAAGGAGCCCCAGAGGGTTTCCCACGAGCAGTTCAGAGCGGCGCTACAGATGGTGGTCGACCCCGGCGACCCGCGCACCTACCTGGATCACTACATCAAGATCGGCGAGGGGTCCACGGGAATCGTCTGCATCGCCACGGTGAAGACCAACGGAAAACTGGTCGCCGTGAAGAAGATGGACCTGAGGAAACAACAGCGCAGAGAACTTCTCTTCAACGAGGTACGAACAGGGTTCCCACAGGTCCTTGAAATCCTTGAAAGTTTGTGAATCTGAAAAAATAAATTCAAGGCCCTTGAAAGTTCTTGAAAACAGCCAAAAAAAAACACCTTATCCTTGAAAGTCCTTGAATTTTTTTTGTGGGGTTGAAAGTTCACACGGATGACGACTCATGTGTCATTATTTTACTACCACACGATCTTTTAAAATTATGTTGATTCCGCAGACTTTTAATTTGCAAAAGTACGTTTGCTCTTCTTCGTTAGTTGGTAGGCTACGGTTTAGGCCAATAGGTTACATTCACGCAGTGTTGCCAACTCAGCGACTTTGTCGCTATATTTAGTGACTTTTCAGAGTCAAAGTCAAAAACTAGCTTAATCAAAGATGAAAGTAAGTGAAACAAATTGATATAATTCTGAACATCTCAATCCTGCACTTTTTTCCATAAAATTCCATAAACGGTAGGCTAATGTACATCTTATATGTAATGTAGTATGGCATAGCCATGTACTGTGGATATAAATGTAGGCTATGAATATGATCAATATCAATGTAGGCTATAAATTAAGTCCACTTTCTTGCATTGCTTCTGACCCAACAACTTCTATGCCGTTTAGTCTTTTATTGAATTTGCATTGTATTAAAATATGATAACCTATTCAGCGGTCACAGTAGGTAAATGCCGCCACGTGTGGTCCTTGAATTTGAGGAAATTGGTCCTGGAAAGTCATTGAAAGGTCCTTGAATTTGATGTTCACCAAGGTGTGGGAACCCTGTACGAATTTTAAGATCCGGCAGGCTGCTTGACCCGGAGACGGCAGATTGTAGCCGTATGTACCCGGGAGGAGAGGGTCACCTCATCAGAGATGCTTCAGAAAACTAAGATAGAAGATCGGCTTTAAGGTGTGCAAACTAAATCTGGGCTGTCTGCAGTTCAAACTTCCACTAAATAAGAAAACAACACAGTCCGGTAAATCAAACTGTATTCAACTCCGTCGTAAAATAAACGGTGCACAAAAATACGCTCACTTATTGATTCATTCCTCTTCCGCAAATCCCTCAAATTCTTCATCTTGAGAGTTAAACAGCGGTGCGACTTCGGCATCGAGCATCGCCGGATCCCTCTCTTCATTATCCGAGTCAGACATTACACTCAGGCAGTTTTGTGGACTGCTCGGGGGTCCTGTTACAGGGCTGATCAGGTAGTGACCACTGAGCTATATAATACACTGGAGTGCTGATTTTGCCGAAAAACTGAAGTCACTGGCCGCCATCTTGCTACTCCCTACTCTCACAGAATCCCATAGGATTTGGTTGCAACAACAAGCAGTTTTCTGGCTGAGTGAAAACGTTTCACAGGTAATTCTACAGTCAGTGGATGTACTAACACTATCAACTACTAGGAAATTAGGTGCTGAAATATTTTACATGATATTCTTATTAAATATATATATATATGTATATATAAGTATGTGTATATGTATATATGTATATATATGTATACACATATGTAAATATATGTTTTTTTATATTATTTATATATTTATAAATGTTAAACATATATGTTTAAATGAATAAAATGCAAAATATTTCAGCACATGACTTTCTCAGTACTTGATATTTTTAGAACATAAAATAAAAGTATATGGCATTTGACATTTTAAAAGTCTTAAGCCCCCCCTGAACATGAGAAAATCCTCGTTATTCGATGCTGTAGCGCACATATTCCTTAGTTACTGGGGGGAAATAGGGAGTACCAATATGGCGGCTGGTGGCTTCAAAGCGACTCGTTCAAACAGACGGTGATTAGCACTCCAGTGTATTATATAGCTCAGTGGTAGTGACACTTAGCCTCAGTCCGTATCCCCTTACAGAGTAATGACTCTTTAGTAAAAGCGGAAGTGCGTCAGCGGTCGCCATAAGTGCTGTCCGAATAGTCAGTAAGGAAGGAGTTAAGGAAAGGAGCCTTTATGCTTCCTCCCGCGGCTAGTTTATCCTAGGAACTCCGCAATGTCCCTCGCCGGCGCTGAGAACCCTTAAGGTATCCCACAGTCCTTTGCGTGGCATGACGTATCAGCACAACACGGAAATCTGCAAAAATGTCCGGAGAGAAGAGAGCGCACACTTTCGTTGTTCATTTTCAGAACGCTGTAGGCCCGGAATTGACTCGCATCGTCCATCTCCGTGTCCGTCACGTAACGACGTTACGAGTTAAAGGCTGTCCGGAGTCGCCACAGCAGTCCAAAGCTCCTTTCCTCCCCATGATAGAGTTCTTACGGTTGACCCCATGAAAGGTCAGGGAACAGGAGCTAGAAGATATTATTAAGGGTATTTGGTAGGGTTGGGAATTGAAAAGATTTTCATGATTCCGATTCCCTTATCGATTCTGTGAAACGATTCGATTCCTTTTCGATTCTCTTTTCGATTCCAATTTGGGGAAAAAAGGAGAAAAAACAGTTTGATGATGAGCATCAACTTTGTTTACTTAACTATCACACGACCTTACCAACTAACAAGGTCAAGATGTCCACAGCAAATGTGCAACTGGAGTAACATTTATATTTGTTTAAATAAAAAAAGGAATATAAGAACAAACTTAAATTCAGTAGATGAGTTGTTTAGAATACAAGAAAATGTAAGTTTGTTGCTTATTAATCTTTCTTTAGATAACCTCAGTCATCTAAATCTAACGGAGAAGCCATCCGTTCAATGAAAAAGCATTACTGTACAATTTTGGGAAATAAACTCATCTCCCCCTGATTTAAATAAACGAGCGTCACCTTTCTCTCGCTCCCTGAACTGCGGAGCAACTTCGTAGCATGTTTCGTTACATCCACTGCAATAGCTAGAATCATGTGAGAATTCCAGCTACCAGTAGTTCTAATTAAACATGCTACCAATGAAGGGCTGGATTAACGATAAAGGCACACTCCCTTAATAACCCCAAAGAGAGGTAGGAAATTTATTTATTTCCAGAAATGGCATATGATTTACTAGGAACCACATTAAGCACAGCCAGTGATGTAAAACTAGCTACTTACCACCAGAGTTGCCTTCCATGCTGGTCATAACTTTAGCTTCTGTCCGGTAAGAATCAAAAACACGACATTCGTTAAATTGTATGCCATGTTGTGTGCACAGGTATATCTGCCAGTTGGATCTATTTCCTCCCGCGGATGTATATGCCACTTTGCAATGATTGCAAAGCGCCTCGTTGCCATCTTTCTCTTCCTTAAAATGAAGCTAAACTTTCGACTGCTTCCCCTGATGGGGCGGCATTTTTTTTTGTTTTGCTTTAAGCCTGGTCACGTTGTGCGCAAGTTACGCACACGTGCTTACTGAACGCCGTGTGCGTAACTTGCGTATAAAACGTGACGTAACTTGCGTAAAAAAAAACGTTGTGCTAACGTTGTGCTGCTCAGAGCCGCGGCACGACTGAATCGAAAAGAGAATCGTTTAGCGAGCTGCCAAACGGTGTCGTGGAATTGGAAAACACGGAACCGGTTCTGAACAGGAACCGGTTTTCGATTCCCATCCCTATTATTTGGATGGAGCGACGTCTTTTTTCATTAATATCCTTGAGGGGGCTGTCCTGGTACGTCCTGTCACACAAAGGATTGTGGGATAAACCTTCACCGGGGGTTCCTAGGCAGAACTAGCGGCGGGAGGAAGCATACAGGCTCCTTTTCCTACCTCCTTTAACCGATGTATCACTAGTTAGAACGGTTTAGCAAATGGGGGAGGGTCTCTCCAAGGACGCGACTAAGGTAGAGGAGTTGTTCTTATCAATCACAGACGGTGGATCAAGAGCCATTACCTGGGATGTTAAAGAAAAATGGGAGCTAGAAGAAAATGTGACTTGGAGGAAACATTCATGTCAGGACTTAACTAGCAGCCTGAATGTGGGGTGACTAAATCCACGTTTTGGGATTGTAGAGTTTCAGAAATATGTACATAATTAGGAACATAAAGAGCATTTTTGAGAATTTAACAACTTTTGGATCCAACCCGCTACATTCTGGGAGTTGTTACCTAAGAAGCTGACAGGTCAGCGTTGGGAAATGATGATTAAGAGAGTTTTTTTTTTTTTTTTCTAATGGTAGCGCCTCTGATTGGCTGAGGCTGCGTCCTCCCAGGATCACGCAATGGAGAGACGGATTTAAACACGGGTTACATCATGGAAACGAACAACAGCTGAAGCTGGAGACTACAGAGTCGAGATGGAAACTAATAAAACGGTTCATAGCCGAGTCCTGACAACGTTATTTATTTACCCTTTTGTTTTATTCTTCTGCGTTGCTGTATATAACGATACTTCTTTATTCCTCCCTGGATTGACGTCGTTTTTTGTTTTTTTTTGGGAAGTCTAGATTGTTGCGGGTTTTGTTTGGTCCCCTGTAGGGTTGTTTAAAAATAATCAATATCTCGATATAATCGATACAAAAAAAAATTCATTATTCAAAGACACTCATTTGTGTCAAAATCAATATACGTTTTCCCAAACTGTCCTACTTCCTGCGATAACGGAAACGCTGCGCCTCCCTGCAGCCGTTGTTCTTAGCAACGATCTGCTGCTGGAAGTTTAAACCCTGCTAACAAGTCGAGTTCCTACAGGAAAAAAAAAAACACACGAGAGCCTCTTTTTCCACAAGAGACACACAAAACTGTCGTTAGGAGGAACTTTCCCTATAAAGGTTGATAAGGGAAAAATTAAATGCTGAACGATGCTACATGCTAGTTGCGTTATCGCTACCAGGTAGCGGCACGACGCGCATGTTTGAGAGCAACTTAAAAATGTCGGGAAAGCCCCGGATCTGCAGCAGTAAACCTGGACGCGTAAGCTAACGCCGTCTGATAAAATGTTAGCTTATGTCGGTCTAAGCTTCCTCTTGGTTCTGTGGTACGAATCGGTGTTAACCAGCTGACGGCTAAATAGTGAAGCGGTGGAACAAATCAGTACGTTTCCTGAACACTTGCTCCATAGTCTCATAGTGTTTATGCTCAATTAGGGCTGGACGATTTAGAAAAAAAAAGCATATCACACTGCAAAAAAGGATCTAAAAATAAGTAAATGTTCTTAAAATTAGTGTTTCTGTCCTAGATTTGAGCAGGTAAATAAGATTATCCGCCAATGGAATGAGTATTTTGACCGCTAAAATAAGATAATTAGATATACTGCACTTGAAATAAGATGACGGAGATCAATTGTTCCTATTTTAAGTGCAAAAATCTAATTCTATTGGCAGATCATCTTATTTGCCGGCTCAAATCAAGGAAAAATACACTAATTTTAGGAACATGAGACTTATTTTTAGTTCCGTTTTTGCAGTGCAATAAAATAAAAATCACATTTATCGATAATTATCAACAAATTCAACATATATTTTAAGTGCAGCCCTGGTTATTTTATGCTGTTGTTTAACGACCTATTTGTAGATACAAACACTGAATTCAAACTCAACCCTTTATTCAACCAAATTTTTACCAAAACTGTAAGTTTTTTTAAAAACGAAAACGAACGCGTGCTCTCTGAACTCTCTGAAGGGGGCGGAGCTTAGTTCCTGGGTCTGCGTTGTGATTGGCTAGGAGGATGTAATGATGTAATATTAACCTACACGGCTAGAATGCAAAAGGAAGGAAAACTGTTATTCTACTGAACTTTTTACTAACCCTTTTTTTTATCATTGATATACGCTTATCGATCGATATATATATTGTTATTGAATTATCGTCCAGCCTTATGCTCAATAAGGACTATAAGGTGTGGGAAAGTCTGACGATCTAACTCCAGATTGCTCAACTACCAAAGTTATGGACTTATGGATTTATAAGAGATGGACGACTGAGTAAGCAATGGGATTATATTGGTGTGGACAGTGAGCCGGTGCAAGGCTACATTATTTTACCTGTATATATGAACCATCTGTGGAAAATAATTAAATAAAACTACGAGTAAAAATCATTGTTTATAGGTTTAAAAATATAAATTTTTCAACTAACAATTAGTGTCAGCGTTACCTCAGCTGTGTTGCGACGGTCCTCATGGTGCGCCTGTTGCTTGGCTGCAGGTGGTGATCATGCGGGACTACCACCATGAGAACGTGGTGGAGATGTACAACAGCTACCTGGTGGGCGATGAACTGTGGGTGGTCATGGAGTTCCTGGAGGGAGGAGCCCTCACCGACATCGTGACGCACACCAGGTGAGACCAGCGGCGTCCTGTTAGCTGTCATCGTTTGTTTTGGTGTTTTCTATCTATCTATCTATCTATCTATCTATCTATCTATACATCTATACATCTATACATCTATCTTTCTATCTATCTATACATCTATACATCTATCTATCTATACATCTGTACATCTATCTATCTATACATCTGTACATCTATCTATCTATCTATACATCTATCTATCTATACATCTATCTATCTATACATCTATCTATCTATACATCTATCTATCTATACATCTATCTATAAATCTATCTATACATCTATCTATCTATCTATACATCTATCTATCTATCTATACATCTATCTATCTATACATCTATCTATACATCTATACATCTATCTATACATCTATACATCTATCTATACATCTATACATCTATCTATACATCTATACATCTATCTATACATCTATCTAGTCTATACATCTATCTATCTATTACATCGATCTATACTATCTATACATCCTGTACATCTATCTATCTATACATCTGTCACATCTAATCTATCTATCTTATCTATACATCTATCTATCTATCTATACATCTAATCTATCTAATCTATACATCTATCTTATACATAGATCATCGTCTATTATAACATCTATCTATCTATCTATACATCTATCTATCTATACATCTATCTATACATCTATACATCTATCTATCTATCTATACATCTATCTATCTATACATCTATCTATACATCTATCTATCTATACATCTATCTATCTATACATCTATCTATCTATCTATACATCTATCTATCTATCTATCTATACATCTATCTATATATCTATACATCTATCTATCTATCTATACATTTATCTATCTATCTATCTATACATCTATCTATATATCTATACATCTATCTATCTATCTATCTATACATCTATACATCTATCTATATATCTAAATATCTATCTATCTATCTATCTATAATTTATGTGATTTTGTTGTTAGCACATTCAACTATATAAAGAACAAAGTATTTAATAATTGTCATTCATTCAGATGTAGGATGTGTTATTTTAGTATTCCTTTTATTTTATATTTTTATCAGTTTATATATATATTTGTTTTTAATAATCTTCCAGGCTGGCATTTGTATGAAACATGGAAATTGTTCGCTGTTTTAGGAAACACGTGGATGATGAAAACTGTAAGAACTCTGTTGGGTTAAATGTGTTTTTTTATTTTATTTTTAATTCAGATTTTTATAAATAACACTGTCAGAAAAATCTAGAAATCTGGGACCTGGAAAAGTAGGAATAGGAATTGTGAAATGGAAGATATTGGTTTCGATGCAAATCACATCATTTAAACAGAGATAATAAAGACCAAAAGCTGTGATTTAAAGAATAATTTATACTCAGTCCAGCTGTCTGAAGATTTAAAAGATAAAAAAGAAAAAACACGAATAACTAAACTTTGTATAATTGGGAAATGTGTAGGATCCCTCCTTTTAAGGTGGAACCAAAAATTTAAACGCGGTTTTCCACCAGCTGCAGCCTCTGCCGCTATCTTGGTTGCATTTTTAGAAGAATGGGCGCAGCTCCTGATGAATGAAAGCTGCTGATGTTGACGTTACTCTTGGGGATAGATGCGTAACAAGTTTTATTTTCTGAACATTTTTCTGGCTTGACTAAGACGTATTTTAGTCCTCCGAAGGTTGAGCTGGTGTAGGGAGTGTTTTTTTTATAAATCCCCCACTCAGCAGAAACATTTCTGTCCATTAGGGGGCAGCGCAACACTAAATGATGGAGAAACTCAGTTTTATGGCCTGTTGGATCTGGTATTTTTCCATAGCTGCAGATTTATCTGTCTTTGTGTATCTATGCAGTTTTTATTTCTGGTTATAATGTTTTGTTTAAAGTAATAAATTGTGAAATTCAGTGGAAGTCCTGACAGAAACGGGGAGGAAAAGCTCTAATTGATGGATGTCGCCGCTGTCCTCTTGACCCTCCAGGATGAACGAGGAGCAGATCGCCACCGTGTGTCTGTCGGTTCTGAAGGCGCTGTCGGTCCTGCACACCCAGGGCGTGATCCACAGAGACATCAAGAGCGACTCCATCCTCCTGACTCACGACGGCCGGGTACGTACCAGCCACAGGCGTGACAAACTCTTCACGCTGCGCCGTTTAAAACAACAACACCAAACAGTCGGTCCCTCCGTCATTTCGCTTAATGCTCCCAAAGCCTTAAAATAAATCCCTTTTTTTTTAACGGGAGTGGCGTAGTTTTGAAATATAACCTTTTGAAATAATCCTGTTTAAGAAATGTTTTTATATCGTAACTCCTTTATACTAGCAGCACTTCTCCTCCTCCTCTTTGCAGAAATACTGCAGAAGTTCCAGAGTTGTGGTTCCTCTCTTTTGCTTACTTTTTCCTTATCTCAGTCCACAGGTTTTAAATAGGATTTGGGTCTGGGAACGTGGTTCTCCATGGAAGAAGGTGGATTTTTGTGCTTGGTGAAGCATCTCTGTGTTTATTTGGGTCTTTACCCCCCCAGAAAGCTGCAGTTACAACTCATCTTGAGTTTCCGGTGAGCTACATCCGGCCTGGCATTTTAAAGAGCTAACGATGCCGTGCATGCAGGGCTTTTGGAAGAAAAACAAACCCACATCATCATGCATCCTCCACCGTGCTCGGCACTGGGATTTATTTTCCCACACATCTGGTGCAGGGAGCTCAATCTTCATCTGCTCCAACCAAAACAATCTTTTTATGGCCAGTTAGCTTGCTGCTAGCTTATAATGGTTTTCATGCAGACTTGGTGACCTTAAGATGTCACTCTTTGCTGCAGTTTTTTAAGGCTTTTTGTGCATCTTTGCCAGCTTTTATTTATTTATCAATAAATGAAGAGGACACTAAATAAGAACCTAGACTCTGGTGTACTTCTATTTAATTTATGGCATACTTCTATTCAAATCCTTTTCTAAACAGCTTGCAGTGTAATACACTATAAGGACGTTTGGGCTTTATGCTGCTCTTTTAATTTTTGTTTTACTTCTGCTTTTTTGCATGCAGCCTGTTATTGCAATTAAAAGCAGTAAATCCCCCCCTTTTGCTGACGAGTTGTAAATGAAAACTGTCGGAAATCAATGAATAGCCTAATTGAGCTTTCTTCGGCACCATTGTTGCTGAGCTGCAACAGATAAAGTCACTTCCTGTGGGTGACTAGCAAGTTTCTGCTTTCTGCAGAAAATGAAACCAGCCTCGTTGCATAGCAACTCCAAAGTGAAAAGCGCCTCAGTTTGTTTTGTCGCTGTCAGCAGAAGCGTTTATAGCGCTAATGCTGGAGCTGTGATGTTGGTTCAGGTGAGTAATAAACAGAAAAACCAACATTAGTGACACGGTGTTCTAGTTTTCGTTACACTTTGAGGTTTTTATGCCAGTCATCGGGTGAAAACTGAGCCTTACTATCTGAATGCAGCACTAACAAGTAAATAAAAGCTTCTATGGACTAACATTTATTAACTAATGTACCTTTTGGCCACACCACACCACTAAGGCTGTATGGGTAAAGGTTTCAAGTTTACATACCTCTAAACGGCATGAGAAGCTTCTGCCCTATTAATACTTAATGTCAGTGCTGCATTCACTACCGTTAATAAAAACTCCCTTGTTGATAGATTGTAAAATCGGTCCAATCGTCTGGTGCTGTGAAAACTAACCTACTGTCATCTAGTCATTAGAAATGGGAACAATCGGCTATCGCACATGCCGTTTATTTATTTATTTATTTATTTATTTGAATTAGGACAATGCACATTCATCAACATGTCAGCTTAAAGCATCAATGTAAATATGCCAGAATTAGCACAACGGCTAATTTGCATTTGCTGTCCTAAGGCAGAACAGTGAACATTAAGCAAGACGAGAGAGAACAGAGTGGACACAAACAGATAAGATGCCAATAACATAAAATCACAATAAAATGATTTATTTATTCAAGGCTGTGTTCTCGGCCCACTTTTATCCACCTGCAATGCCATCTCTATATATGCCGATGACATGCAGCTTTACGTTTATGTGTGTTTAAAATATCCATGAGTGCATCGGTCAGAATTCTCGTTCAGCTTAATGGAGAAAAGACAGAAGCTGTTGGTTTTCTTCCAAAAATTAAAGATTACACTTTTTTGTAATCATAGAGCAGGCGAAACAAACAACAACGTAGGCTTCATCTTGGACTCCGGCCTGAATTTTAGCGAGCAACTGTTACTAAATCGGCTTATTGGCGTCTTAACATGTCCAGAATTAAGCGTTTCCTGTGAAAAGACTTTATTTTGGAGTAGGAAGGCTTTTTCTTCTTTTAGAAATCTTATCAGGCAGCTTCAGCTCATCATGAAACTGCTGCCAGGGCCCAAACCAACACCACAAACACGGACCTCATTTTAGCACTCTTTAAAAACAATTAAATTATTCAAAATCGTTGTATTTGTTAGGGCTGAACGATTTTGGAAAACAATCCAATTGCAATTTTTTTTATCTTAATACTGCAATTTAACGTGATTATTATTATTTTTTTCAGTTTAATTTATCATGTCTTTTTAAACATATTAGGACCGTACGATTTTGACAAAAATCTAAATTGCGATATATTTCAACCATAATTGCGATTTAATTTGGACTTTTCTCTGCATTAACCACAAGCAACAAAAATGACAAAGATGTTTGTCAACAAGGACTATTTAAAACAAGAAATTTAACAGTTTTTATTTATCTGAATATTATTATTCAAGAGAATAGCTTGTTGAGTTGGACATCAATCCTTGTGCAACCAACCAACAAGTCTATGTATTAATCAGTTTGATCGTGCTTAATGCTGTGGTAACATTCCTGAAAGTTTCTGGTAAAAACAGTATTGTTACATAAACTCTAAAACAAATAATAAAATTAGATTATCTCACTGCTGCAACTCTCTTCCCTTCCATGTGGAGGTAAACCCACTTTAAACATTTTACCAACACCTAAAGGATGCTTCTGATCCATTAATTGTTACGTTGCCAAAAATTGCAGACCTCTGCGATTTGGAAATTGCGTTTTATAAAATAAAACGCAATGCGATTAATTGTTCAGGCCTAGTATTTGTCTATAATACGCTGAAGGATCTTTGGCCTAAAATACTTCCCAGAGTTGCTGCTCCTCATCTCTGGAACCAACTGCCTGCCAACATGAGAAGTCCAGAACCTTTTTTTTTTTAATGTTTTTTCTTCTCTGTTTTTAGGTCATTTTAGGTCAAGTTTAAGCATTTAATGTTTTTAAATTAGCATTTTCAACTTAAACCCTGTCATTGTTTGAAAGTAATTCTCTTATTTTATTATAAAACACCTTTATGAGCAGTTTAACGGCAGTTTAATACAGATAAACTTGCCTTGCCTCATTTATCCATGAGGAGCTGTGTCTCACTTCCTTTTCTGTAGAAACCTTTTTTCTTCTGCAGAAAGTTCATTAACTCGACAGCTCTGAGTGACGTCCGACGACGACGTGCAAATTGCCTATTTTGCACTGAGATGAGTTAGTTAACGTGTAAACCGCAGGGGAGAATGACTGTAGCTTGTGGCTTGGCATCTTCGTCAGCTTGAACTTCAGCTGGTCGCACGGCCACAAAACGTACAAAGTGTCTTCACTTTGTACGTTTTGTGGGAGAAGATGAGAAGAAAATCACCCGTAGTCCACGTTTGGTCTTCTGCCGTTGCTGCTGAAGAATCAGAGCTCACAGTGTTGACCTGTTTTAACCTCGCAGGGGAGGTTTGTTTGCGTTTGGTCAGTTTTGCAGCAAATGCGTCGCACTCCTGAGCAGGGTCCGAAATTAACACTCGCCAGTCGCCAAATGCGAGTAAATTTCCCGTTTGGCGAGTGAATTTCAGAGGGCTAGCTGCCACATGGCAAGTAAATGTTTGTACCAAATAAATTAAAAATAACATAAAAATAACAAAACCCATGTGGGCTGCGGATGATCCGTTCACAGCTCTGTCCATCCAGAGCTCAGTCTAAAGTTATCTGGGAGGGCGGCTCCCAGATAACGTCTTCATTCAGAACCAGTCATGGCTGCACGCTGGATCAGAAAACAGATCTGCTAACCAGATACAGTCTAAAACGCCAATTAGTCTGTTTATAAGTTTCGTTCTTGTTTATTCTGCATTTTTTAACTACGTGCGCTGTGTCTCTGTGCTTCACCGCTCTTACTGCGCCCCCGCCCTCTCAGGGCCAGGGGCTTTTATCAGCGGCCAGCCTTCAAAACGTTTAAAGTCCTTCCACTCGTACCAAAATGTCCCAAATGAAATGAATAGGAGAGTCAGTAGCTGTTTCATGCCCCCTTGTTTTTAACGACACAGAAACAGCGGTGCTTCAGTGGGCGTGGTTCCATGCGCCAGGTGCGCAAAATTACGTTACATGTAATATAGGTGTGCACTTTTAAGGGTCATTTTAAGGAACTTAACTTGTAATATCAGGGGCTTTAGCTTAGATCCATTTTTCATTCTCTCCTCTCTAAAGGAGCCCTACAGTCTTAATTTATGCATTTTCCCCACGTATCCCTCGCGTGCAGCGCACCAATGAGGGTAAAATCCAGCAGCAAGACGCAGCATGAACCCCTGTGTGCTTTAAGTGTGGCAGATGAAACTCTGCCTCATTCACAAATGAGACCAACATGGATAGAATAATGATAATCTGTAGTGTTTTTATTGCCTGGATGTGAATCTGATAATTCATATTGTGCCTTTTATAACAAACTTAATATTTTCCTATCAAAAGTAGGAAACAAGGATTTCTCTTCCAGGGTCCAGTCAGCCACGCCCCCAACCACACCCTGGAAAATAAACCTATTCTCACTCTTAATTTTTGGTAAAAATTGAGAGGTCTGGTGAGGGTTAATATTTTGGCTGGTAAAAAATATGCCTGGCCGGTTGATTTTACATCTACCGGCCAACTTGGCCGGTGAATCAGGAAGTTAATTTCGGACACTGCTCCTGAGGCGACGGAGCTCGCCGGGGATCTTTTTTAATAAACAAGACGTGACGACGTCCAGAAAAACGACAAAGTTCTCCAGATTTTACAGATTTAACCAGAAAGTTTCATGAAAGGACATCACTGCTTTGGATAAAATAAAATCAAAATGATACCCTGGATCTAAAACCAGAGAGAACTCGTTGGGAACCCATTGGGAACCGGTTCTAGCACCTCTAACCTGGGAAAACACTTAAATTTTGGGTCGAGTAGCTTTCACAGTATCTGCGTTGCTCTTGTAATGATTTGATGTAAAGCGTTTAAAACCAGCGTTGCCCTGCAGATGTGACGACACAGAACGGGGCTGAAAAAGTAGTAAAAATGATCCCCATCGTGCTTCAGTGTGACGTTGAGGACTGTGTGGGAACGCGGCCTCTGGTACCTGCAGCACCACCTGCTTTTGGTTTGTGAGGCACTTCTTTTCTGCTCAGTAGAAAAAGGAACCCTGAATTTATGCATCTGGATGACGAACGCAGCAACTAAAGTAAAGATAAATCAGATCGCATCAGACGGCAAACAGAGACGTTGTTTTGTATTTTAAATAGAAATTGATGAATTGTGACGTTTATTTGCGTCCAGCGGGGAAATCTTTTGGGTCTTTACCAGCTTTGCACATCAAGACACTGAGATCTTTGCAAAAACACCTCGCGCTCGTACAGATCGTCTCCGAACATCAAGTCGCAGATTCACGGTAGGATTCAGCTCTGGGCTTTGACTAGGCCATTCTAACACACCAATATGTGTTGATTGAAGCCATTTCAGCCCCGATATAAAAGCTTTGTGCAGCTTCTTCCAGGATCGTCGCTGGTTTACATCCCCACTGCAAAAACAGAACTAGAAATAAGTAAAATGTTCTTAAAATTAGTGTATTTATCCTTGATTTGAGCAGGTAAATAAGATGACTTGCCATTGCAATAAGTGTTTTGCACTTAAAACAGGAATAATTCATCTCAATCATCTTATTTCAAGTACAGGATGTCTAATTATCTTATTTTAGGGGTCAGAATACTCATTCCATTGGCAGATGATCTTATTTACCTGCTCAAATCAAGGATAAATACACTACCTTTAAGAACATTTTACTTATTTTTAGATCCGTTTTTGCAGTGCGGTTGTGGAAAGCTCGATTTTTGGTCCCGCCTGAGCGGATCGCCTCGTGTCACACCTTCAACATTATGCTGTTTAAAAAGGTGCAACATTCACTGTGCCGTTTCTGTTATTAAAAAAATAAACTAAACATTGAACTGAACTCTGCAGCGGTGCATCTCTAAGCTTCAGTGCAAACAGGTTCTCTGCATTTTCAGCGTTTATTTTCAGACATGAGAAATGTTGCGATGCAAATTTAACCCTCAATCTGCTGTAGATATTTGTATCTGGAAAAAAATAACCTGCGTGCAAAAGGCTTGTTTTTTTTTTTTTTTTTTTGGCCTTCAGATGGCTGCTGGCTGCAGAGTTTTGGTGTTTGGGTGTGAGTGATTCTGTGGTTTGGCCTAGCTGGGGAAGCAGACTCAACCAACCCTGAAGTACTTCTCGGCAGAGGGATGGGCGTGTGTTTGACCTCCTCTCACACCTGCACGCTGCGGTTTTGTTATTAAATCCCCCTTTTTGTTTTCACCGCTGCTCGTCTTGACTTGTTGAGCCGTTCGGTTTGGGAAACAGAGTCGCCCGTGAGGCTCAAGTGGTGAATGGCGTCCATTGAGGTCATGTTGCACCCGCTCTACCAATGCTGCATTGTTGAGACCCACTTCTCTGAACCAGCTTGTTTCATTTCCCCTTTTTTTTGGGTTTGAGATCTGCAGTCAGGCTTGTGGTCAGCTTTACAGGCTGCTTCTCAACATTACACAGCCGTGTACAAATTTTCTGAGAAAGACGAGGGTGGGTTCCTGTGAACCTGATCTCATCGCCTGAACGCAGGAGGCTGAAATTGGCTCAAGTGTCAAAACGTAGGGAAGGAAGTTGTGGCCCCGGAGAATCAAGTATAAAACCTTTTAAAGTGCAGCTAAGACAGAAATCCAACTTTGCTGCGTGTTTAAAACTGCAAATAATAGCAGTAAATCTGTGGGAAAAGATAAATTGTGATAATTTTTTTTCATTTGTCTCCAGGTGAAGCTGTCAGACTTTGGTTTCTGCGCTCAGGTATCTAAGGAGGTCCAGAGGAGGAAGTCTCTGGTGGGAACGCCGTACTGGATGGCGCCGGAGCTTATATCCAGGCTGCCTTATGGACCAGAGGTGAAATTACCATTTTAAACTCGTTTTTTACTACTTTTTGTCTTTTCCTGGCCTGGTTTGTAGCAGGAGTTTAAATCATTACATTTTTTTCACTCGTTATTTAAAGGTATACTATGCAACCGGGGTTAATTTTTTCAGCGAGGCTCCCCCCAGAGGGCAAAAGTAAAAGTGCACTGTCATAAAGATGCTCAGCTGTTCTGGTTCCTCCGTCAAGCCAGGCGCGGTTGTTTTGAGCTTAGCAGACAGGCGAACGCAACGAAAAGTGGAAAAAACAGCAGTACAAACAATGACTAACACAGTGAAAGTATGAACATGCACACATAGAGAGAGAAACCATTCCAATGTTACTTACAATCGCATCAGCAGAAACGCGAGGTCCGCGTCAGCCTTGCAGCTTTCTTTTTCTTTTAGCTCTCGCCATTCTGAAAAAGCTTGCCCGATGTTCACCCGTGTACGACTCCTCTCTCTGTCCAGAGCCCTTTTCCTCTTTCTTACCTGCTCCGAAATGGGCTTTCGCTGTTTTCTCGCTGGTTCCGCCATGATAACTGCACAAATATCGCCACTGCGCTAGCAACGAGCACGCCTTTCACTGGGGGCGTGTAGCAGTTCTCGCCGTAAAGCAAGACCGACTCTCACGATGCACCAGACTTCTGAGCCTGTGGGTGCGGGCCGAGGGCTCCTGCAATGGGGTACCGCGCACGTGACGTCACCGTCTCAAGAGCAACGCCCCTTTTGCCGCTTTGGTAGGGAAGACAGGTAGAGAACACCCGTAGCAACCAGCTATTACACGCGCAACAGAACCAGCGATATGACCGACTTTGCAGCCGTTAAACTTTCCCAAGACGATGTCCCAGGCGCACGGATTACTGGCCGAACTGTCGAAGAACACACCAACCTTCAGCTCAAACGATGGCTTGAGGTTCGAGGGTTTAAAAAGACTGGAAAACTGGCCGAGTTGATGAACGGTAAGCTTTGTTTTTATTTTTTTCCCGCGCGGCGGTCATGGCAGCGTTGGCCGTTTTTTTGTTTATCACCGTCCAGGAATGGGTATATGTTTAATGTTTGTCTCATTTGAAATGTTTTTGAGTAAGCTATCCTGGTAGCAGGGTATCAAGTTAGCGCCTGCTACCATGATAGCCTATATGCTGTCATGGTAGCAGGCGCTACTTTATTAACATGTCGGCCACCAAAATACTCTTACCTTGACTTGATGTCGCTGGAATTGGGTCAGGATGTTCTTCGGTTGTGCCCTTTCCTCCGACAAAATGCTTGCTACATATGTAGGCCGACCGCCCCGGTGTACCAAGCGCACACATTTCTCCTTGGCAGTCTTGAAGAAAACATCCTTCATATGCGGCCGATCAGCGTACCTCGAGTCGCTGTTGCACGTTCCATAGCAACAATGTTTAAAAACCATGGTCTTAGATTTGGAAAAAGCAGTCGTTTACCGAGTAAAACCTAGGCTAACGCACGTCTCTTTTACAGCGAAACAGCGGCGGACTAGGCAAGTTTGCCCTACTGCGTACCATGTGATGTGACGTCATCGTGACGTTACATTTCTAAAAATAGCTCGCTCGCGGTACGCTATTGCAAGTACGGTATTTCCCCCACAGACCACCAGGGCGGCCAAGAAAACCTTTGTTCGACCTGAAATGACTCATTTAATCATCCAAAACGGTATGGAACACATTAATTAACTGAAAAATGTTGCATAGTATGCCTTTAAGTGTCAATTCATTACTCCTTTTAGACACTTTTAATGTCTGAATCAGTGTCTCCTGTTGTCACGACTCAAACAAGCGATGGGAATTACAGCCAAGTTTCAATCAGTAGCAATAAATCCATCCGTCTCTCGTGTTGTTTTAAAGGAGAATTTTCTGCTACTCTTTGCAGTGTTGCTTTGGCTTATTGATAACTGAAGACATTTGCACCTTTTTTGTAATATTTAAACCATAACCGGTTAAAATCTCTTTTTAATGGGCTTAGAGGAGACTGTTGCTCCCTCCGTGTATCCATGGATACGCTGAAGGAGGAAATCAGCGCCTCCTCCGAGTATTTCCTCTGAGCCTGGCTGATCAGTGCGTTTTTTTCACGTTAACCTTTGTAAAACAGAAACAGGGTTTCTGGGTTTAAAGGTTCTGTTTGCCAACAAGAATCCAGAAACTTCTGTCGGGTCATTTAACAGGAAACACAGACTGCAGAGGCGTACGGCCTGGGAGATGGCTGAAGCAAAAATACTCAAAGTATTCAACCAGAAAGACAACATTTAGCACTCTGATACTATTAAGCTCCAACTTTAGTCCAATCCGAAAAGTTCTACCAACCTACCGGTTCTTTTTCTGGAGGAGAAATCTTCCCCCGGTGCTCTGATTTGGGCCGGGTTCTCACAGCCCTCCAATCAACAAGCCAGGTGCCTTCAGTTCATGAAAATTAGCTATTTGGTAGGGCTGGACGATAATTCAATAACTATATACATTGATTGATAGACGTATATTGATGATACACTGCAAAAAGGGAACTAAAATTAAGTAAAAATGTCTTGAAATTTGTGTATTTTTCCTTGATTTTGAGGAGCTAAATAAGATTATTTGCCAATGGAATGAGTATTTTTACCCCTAAAATAAGATAATTAGATATGCTGCACTTAAAATAATATGATGGAGATGAAGTGTTCCTATTTTAAGTGCAAAAATCTTATTCCATTGGCAAATCATCTTATTTACCTGCTTTAATCGAGGAAAAATTCACTGATTTCAAGAAAATTTCACTTACTTTTAGTTCCCTTTTTGCAGTGTAGAAATAAAGAATCAGTAAAAAGTTCATTAGAATAACAGTTTTCCTTCCTTTTACATTCTAGCCATGTAGGTTAATATTACAGTCATTACATCCATCACAACCAATCACAACGCAGACCCAGGAACTAAGCTCCGCCCCCTTCAGAGCTCAGAGAGCACATGTCCAATACTTCCAGTTTTGGTAAAAAGTTATTTAAATAAAGGGTTGAGTTTGAATTCAGTGTTTTGTGTCTGTATCTAAAAACAAGTCGCTAAGCAACAGCATAAAACGACCAGGGCCGCACTTAAAATATATATTTTGATTTTGTTCATAATTATCGATATCGATCAATGTGATTTCTATTTTATCGATATGCTTTTTTTTATGCTATATCGTCCAGCCCTACCATTGGGTGTTTTCTGCGTCCAACCGTCGTCTTTGGCCTGAACTTTTGGTGAACTGTAGTTCTCGTTGGACGTTTTATAAATGAGTGGGTGTGACATTTGTCGGTTCTGCGTCTGCAGGTGGACATCTGGTCTCTGGGCATCATGGTGATAGAGATGGTGGACGGAGAGCCGCCGTACTTCAACGAGCCGCCGCTCAAAGCCATGAAGATGATCCGAGACAACCTGCCCCCCAAACTGAAGAACCTGCACAAGGTAAAAGCAAAAAAAAACAACAAGTAACTTTTATTTAATTCATGTGGGTTTCTTTTGTTTATTTTAATTAAACCAGATCGTGAAATGTTTGTTGTGAGAAAGTGAAACTCTGTGTTGTTTCAGCACATTGTCTTTAAGGACAAAGCGCTAATTAATCTCGTGTCTCACTTCTTACGACGCGGTCAATAAAGTGTTTGGTGAACTTTTGTCGACTTTATCGCGATAAGGATCTCTCAGCTGACGTCACAGTTACAGCACAGCAGAATAAAACAGAAATGTTTTTAAGCAGATCGTAAATGGGTCGTTCCCCAGAATTAGCTGGTTCTAAACGGGTCGTCTATAATTGTTGCTCTCAGAACTTCACTTGTCACAGATCTAATATAGTTCCTTAAAACGAAACTGACAACCTTAGTCCAGCTGTTGTTTTAATCTCGTGTGTGTGTGGTTTAGTTTCTTATCTGTGCCGTAATTTCCGTCTTCTTTTGTATTTCTTCGGTGGCTGTGAAACAGCTGTTTGCGAAACAATACATTTAAAAAGTAACGCCGGTGAATGAAGCAATAACGATATTTCACCAAGAAGCAGAAAATATCAGTGATAAACATGAATAAGAATCTATTATTTATTTATTTTGTGAAAGTAAAGAGAAGGATTTTGATCTAGATTATCAAATAAGCAGGTCAGAGATGCTGAACTTGGTGCAATATTTGCTTTTTTTTTTTTTCTTTGTTACAAATGCAAGTTTACAGCCTTGCAGCAGAGTTTTTAACATTTTGGTGATAACCGTGCCTATAATAAATCATATAATCATCTCCAGCTCTGACACTAGGTCTAACTATGTTGAGATTTGATTTTTACAGTTTGGACTGACAGTAAATTCAATTCAATTTTATTTATATAGCGCCAATTTATGATACATGTCATCTCAAGGCACTTTCCAAAATCAAATTCAATCAGATTATACAGATTGGATCAGATTATACAAAATGGAAAATGTAGGGGCAGAAGAGGGCGAGGAGCCTAAATCCTGCTTATCATAGGAGAATTTATTAATGAAAATGATTCAGCTTTCAGTCCTGTTGGAATTTAATTGTTGTTTTAACTGCTGTCTGATGCCAGTCAAGCAGTTGACTGAAGAATAAAGTTTAATAAAACTCAGTGGGCTTGAAGGGAGAGTACAACTGAATATCATCAGCATAACGGAGGTAACAGATGGCAGTTTCCCCCAGAAAATGGACTAATCCCGGCGGTAGGTGTCGTTGTGGGGGGTCGTCTACCCAACAACAGCTAGTAAATAACTTACTTCCTGCGCACATACAACAAGTGTTGTCTGATAGAGATGGAAGATATAATTTAAGAGGAGAATTAAATTTTAAAACTAGGTATGTTCGAACAACAAAAATAAGTTTTAGTTTATCAATTAGCGGAGTGAAGCTCTTGAACAGCTTGCCTGGAAACATTAAACAATGTAAAAGCATCCAGCAATTCAAAAAAGAATATAAGAAAAGTATTTTTGATGAATACAAAAAGAGTAATATATAAAAAGTTGGTATACTGTTTGTTTTACTGTAAATATTTGTCCTTTACCTCCATGACACATTTAACTGAGGGGTAGGGCTTAATAAGCTTATGCTTCATCCTACTCCTTTTTGAAACATGATGTATGTTTATGAAGTATTAAATGAAAAACGCACTGCTGACTTTGCATCTCTGCAATCTTAGCTGCAATTATGGCCAAAAAAAAAAAAAAAAAGCTCTGCACGCCCATCCCCCTCCTGAAACACAGACACAAAGGGCAGCTAGATGGAAATAAACATCGGTTGTTAATATCGGCCCAGTTTTACATATTGGACTGATACTGATGTGTTAAAAAAATAACTAATATTGGTCGATACCGATGTTAATGCCGATATATCGCGTAACCTGTTAGGATGGATCCTAACCACTGAGCTATATAATACACTGGAGTGCTAATCGCCGTCTGTTTGAACGAGTCGCTTTGAAGCCACCAGCCGCCATATTGGTACTCCCTATTTCCCCCCAGTAACTAGGGAACATGTGCGCTACAGCATCGAATAACGAGGATTTTCTCATGTTTATGGGGGGCTAAAGACATTTAAAATGTCAAATGCCATATACTTTTATGTTATGTTCTAAAAATATCAAGCACTGAGAAAGTCATGTGCTGAAATATTTTGCATTTTATTCATTTAAATATATATGTTTAACATTATATTGTCTTCTGTAACCCCAGTCGGTCGAGGCAGATGACCGTTCATACTGAGCCCGGTTCTGCCGGAGGTTTTCCTTCCCGTTAATGGGGAGTTTTTCTTCCCACCGTCGCTTCATGCTTGCTCAGTATGAGGGATTGCTGCAAAGCCATGTACAATGCAGACGACTGTCCACTGTGGCTCTACGCTTCCCCAGGAGTGAATGCTGCTTGTCGGGACTTTGATGCAATCAACTGGTTTCCTTATATAGGACATTTTTGACCAATCTGTATAATCTGACCCAATCTGTATAATATGATTGAACTTGATTTTGTAAAGTGCCTTGAGATGACATGTTTCATGATTTGGCGCTATATAAATAAAATTGAATTGAATTGAATTTATTAAAATATAAATAACAATATACAAAAACATGTATTTACATATGTGTATACATATATATACATATATACATATACACATACTTATATATACATATATATATATTTAATATGAATAACATGTAAAATATTTCAGCACCTAATTTCCTAGTAGTTGATAGTGTTAGTACATCCACTGACTGTAGAATTACCTGTGAAACGTTTTCACTCAGCCAGAAAACTGCTTGTTGTTGCAACTAAATCCTATGAGATTCTGTGAGAGTAGGGAGTAGCAAGATGGCGGCCGGTGACTTCAGTTTTTCGGCAAAATCAGCACTCCAGTGTTTTATATAGCTCAGTGATCCTAACACCGAGCCTTTGGGGTCCACCGCACAACATTTCCGTAAAATCTCACATAATCTGGCTAGCAGGAATGCTTCTGGGAATCACTTTCAGGATTTTAACCCTCTAAAAGCTATTTTCCGTGAAATAAAAATAAAAAAAAAACATGTTTTCCCGCAGGTCTCCCCTCTCCTGAAGGGCTTCCTGGACCGGATGCTGGTGCGGGAGCCGGCTCAGAGGGCCTCGGCCAACGAACTCCTGAAGCACCCCTTCCTGACGAAGGCCGGCCCCCCGTCCTGCATCGTCCCGCTGATGCGGCAGAACCGGATGAGATGAAGCGTGACACTAAAGACCTCCGGGGGGGGCTGTGAAGGCGACTCAGGTGGATCAGAATACTCCTGCACACGGAGAAAAAGAGGCGCGTTGTTCACGTCGAAACGCCCAGAACAGTCAAAAAAAAACGAGCCGTGCAGCAGGAGTATTCTCTTTATCTGGTGTGAGTCACTGAACTGTGGGGAGCGTTGTTCCCTGAATAAGAGGCAATAATGACGGTGTGTGTGTGAGTGGGTGTGTGGGTGGACGTGTGTAATCGTATGTTTTCCGACGGCGCTAACGGCAGCGGCTCCAGGCTGAAGGAGCAGCGGAGGAGTCCCGACTCGTGAGGAGGAGCCGGACACATCAGCGGCTCCTTTATCTCGTCTAAATTCGGATCCTGTGAAGAGTGTGAGTGTGTGTGTGAGTGTGTGTGTGTGTGGGGGGGGGGGGATGTTTTGAAGGATTCGGTGACAGTCGGAGCAACTTTTTAATCTCACTTACCGACAATCTGCGAACATTTTCACTACAGAGACTGATGCTAACCTTTGGACCGCTAACGCAGCCTGAATTTACTACTGACAGCGGCGACTTTTGACCCCTAACTGTATTTTTTTGTAGCCATAAATATCCTAGCTTCCTAATTGTAAACAAGCAAAACCACACTAAGTGAACATGTAAACACTGGAGTCTCGGTAGCAGAGGACTTTTTCCCACTTATTTCCTAATATTCCTGTGTAAGGACGGTGAACATAGAGGGGAGCGGTTTTATCCCTTTTGATAATTTTACCGTCTTTGTTTTGTGATTGTTGTGTTTTGTCTGTTTTATAGAGTGAAACTTATCAAGCACTGGTGATGAGAGATGCATAGAAAGCTGCACTCCTTGTTCATTTCTGATACACTAAAGCGTTTTTAAATTTAGTTTTGTATAGATCAGACACTACCGGAGCATTAACCAATCAGCACACACACACACGGTCCCTTTAACTCTAAGTCAAGATTAACTAATTTCTTGTTCATTTTTTAATAACAGTAGCATTTTTTTTTTTAGAACGATAGGCTTTTCTTTACGTTTGATTTTTAATTTAATTTTTCACTGTAGAAAATGAACTAAAAAAAACACTCAAACTTCTTGCTTTTCTGTGATGTTTTTTTTTTTTTTGTGTGTATGTCTGTCCTGCAACTATTTTAACACTAAAAGACCAAATTAATTTGATTATTGTGCTTCTGAACTACACTGTCGGTCCTCTTCATGCCAAGTTAACCAAACCCTGATTCCAGCTCTCCTAATGAGCTCTGAAAGCAGGAAACGGCGACTTTTAGGCCTCCTCCGGGGAAATCTGCAGGTTTATCATTTCTAAGCTCGGGGTAGAGGCGTTTGGTGGTTTTACCAATAACGGCGCTAAAAACGTCTCTTCCAGTAAAGTTTGACCCTCCATCTGTTGTGTCCTGGGTTAGTCCCTTTATTACTGCAAACAGCTGTCCTAAGATCACCCGTCTGAATTATAACAGCAGCTGGTCATGGTTGTGAGCAATCTTTACAAATCTGACCGGTTATTTATAAACGGATTTAATGTTAGCTGCACACATTTTGTTCTTTACACCAATTACAGGACTGTCTCAGAAAATTTGAATATTGTGATAAAGTTCTTTATTTTCTGTAATGCAATTAAAAAACATGAAATGTCATACATTCTGGATTCATTACAAATCAACTGAAATATCGCAAGCCTTTTATTGTTTTAATATCGCTGATTGTGGCTTACAGCTTAAGAAACCCAAATATCCTATCTCAAAATATTAGAATATCGTGAGAAAGTATACTAGTAGGCTATTCAACTAATCACTTGAATCGTCTAATTAACTTGAAACACTGCAGGGTTTCCTGAGCCTTGAAAAACACTCAGCTTGGTTCAGTGAACTAAATCACAAGTATGGTAGTGGTTAAGAGACGACATAAGATTCTCCCAGTAACTGGTGTACTGACCATGGCATTACTGTCCTTGATTGGCCTGCCAATTCCCCTGACCTGAACCCCATAGAGAATTTGTGGGGTATTGTGAAGAAGAAGCTGAAAGACACCAGACCCAACAATGCAAATGAGCTAAAGGCCGCTATTGAAGCATCCTGGGCATCCATAACACCTCAGCAATGCCACAGGCTGATTGCCTCCATGCCACGCCGCATTGATGCAGTAATCTGTGCAAAAGGATTCCCAACCAAGTACTGAGTGCATTAATGGACATTTTCAAATGTTTGATTTTGTTTTGCTGTTATAATTTTTTTTTTTACTTGGTCTGAGGAAATATTCTAATATTTTGAGATAGGATTTTTGAGTTTTCTTCAGCTGTACGCCATAATCAGCAATATTAAAACAATAAAAGGCTTGCGATATTTCAGTTGATTTGTAATGAATCCAGAATGTATGACATTTCATGTTTTTTAATTGCATTACAGAAAATAAAGAACTTTATCACAATATTCTAATTTTCTGAGACAGTTCTGTAATGCTTGCAATTTTTTTAACCAGCAGTTGCAATTCATCAAAAGTTTGTCATACCAATTATTAAACCCTAAATCCATCCATAAAGAGAGCACAGTTTTTGTAAAACGTTGGTTTAGTAAAGGGTTGTGTTTGAATCCATATATTTAAAAATAGGTCATTAAGCAACAGCATAAAATGACCAGGGCTTCACTTAAAATGTATATTTTTGATTTATTTTGATAATTATCAATACTGATCAATAGGATTTCTGTTTAATCAATTTGCTTTTTTTCTATATCATCCAGCCCTAGGTTAACTCATTAATCCATAACTTGTATCCCTTCATTGTTGTGTAATTTGAAGTGAGCCAGCATAAGTCTGTGGGACTACATTAAGGAAACATTTTTGTTTCTCTCAGGGAGTAATATTGATCAGTAAATTACCCAGAAGCTTCAAAGGTGAGGTGTCCAAGTGTTGAAGTATTGTGCTAGCAGTGATTGTAGCCACTGTGGTGCCTGTCATACAAGGGCTTTACCTTCCAACAATCCCTGCACTTTAAGTGCTCGTTGCATGTGCATCTACTTTCACACAGCACTTGTTCTGACATCAGCCTTCTGAAATGTCCTATTGCTATGGATTTTAATTAAGAACCGCTCTGTGGGACCGACATTATTTCTCCCGTGGCTTGCGGCCGAGGCTATCTTATCCCCTGGTCCTGCCCTCCCTGCAGGTTTGGAGAGAACCTCAGTGCATTTAATCTGGTAAACCAACCCATTAAATCACACAGCTGCATCCACAACCGGCTGAATAATATGCAACATACCTGGGAGGATGAATGGAGTAAATTAGCAGCTCAAACCAGGAAGGTTTTATCCAGAGAATTTCAGCGTAATAGCTCGTTACGCTGAAACATGTCAAAATTACGCTGAAATTACACCGTGAGCGTAGCAGTGCTACGCGCTAAGCTAACAGTACGACACGGATGTTCGAGAGCAACATAAAGCTCACGTTCATCAGTGAAGGTGTAAACAGCCCGGACAACAGAGCTGTAAGCTAGCACTAGCAGCTGTTAGCTAGCGCTAGCTAAAGTCCCTTAAATCATTTAAGGGACTTTAGCGCTAGCTGCTGTAAGCTAGCGCTAGCTGCTGTTAGCTTCACGGACAGCCCAGTAACAGGTTCTGTTATCGTTCTGGATTCCTTAGAGCTGCACCACGCTGCGCTGCGTGAATCCAGACTGAAACAGGCGAAACAACATTCAAACGTGTTGTTTGTCGTCTATAAGTTAATGTTTCAATTAATTTTTAAGTGGTACATTAGCAGCAGCATATAGTTTTCAGTCTAGAGCGCCATCTTGCAGCTATAGATGGTAATGTTTACTCATAGCTCTCAACTCTCACGCATTGACCGTGTGACACACGCATTTCATCAATTGCACACGCTCACACGCATTACTTTGAAAATCTCAAGCTTACAATGAAAATCTCACTCTTGAAACGCACGCGTACGGACGCTTAGCGTCATGGCGGAACCAAATTGCGGTACAATGGTTTCCGCACGTCCAGTAGTAGAGGTAACACAGCAGCAAGGACCGCCGCCGCGCAAACAAGTTTCCGTCATCCAAAGTGAAACACTTGTACGGTCCGTGTCGTGTGCGAATTAAATGGTAAGTCTGCATGTGTTATTACAAACTGTAACATGAAAGCGAAGTCCGTCTAAAATAGTGACCGTCTTGAATCGACCAACAGCACCCCCCCCCCCCCCCCCCCCCCCCCCTCAACAATCTCACTCTCAACAGTCGTCAAAAGTTGAGAGGTATGTGTTTACTCCTTGGTTCATGCTGGTCCACATGAATTACCATTTAAAATGTATATATGTCACATCGGAATATAAGTCACAGGATCGCCCAAACTGTGAAAAAAGTGTGGCTTATAGTCCAAAAAAATACAGTAGTCTCTCCAGGGAGTTCTGGGTCTTCTCTGGATTGTCTCCTCCCAGATATCCTCCAAAGGGAGGCTCCCAGGAGGTCCAGACCACCTCAGAGGACTCCTTTCGATGCGGAGAAGCAGCAGCTCTAAGGCTGACGGGGTCTTCCTCTAGAGGAAGCTCATTTCTGACGCTTCTTTCGGTCCTGATCCAGTCTGAGCGTTGAAGGACCGGCTTTCTTCACCACAACAGACATAATCAGTGCCTGTGTTGCTTCAGAAGAAGCCCTGATCCTTCTGTCCACCTCCTGCTCCATGCTGAACAACACAGGGAGCTTAACATCGGTGCTTCAGTTAACCCTTTTGATAAATGGTGATAAATAATAAAAAGAAAATTAAAAAATGCTCATATTTTACTTAGAACTCCCTTTTTGTTCCTGGGGATTTTTTTTATTGCATCTTATTTCCAGTGCTTACGGTTCTGATGTGCGTTTGGGGCCCAGCTGGCTCATGTCGTGTAAATGAGGTTTTGACTCATTCAGAAACCAGGCTGAAGCGGCTACAGTTGAAACCGGATATTTAGATAGATGAAAGGATTCTTAACCTTCATTTCCTCGCTGTCTGCCATTTAATGACAATATTTCCTGTTTTTTATTAAGGATTATCGGGGGGGGGGGGTTTAAACTGAAGGGATTTTTAAAATTTGTCCAAATTTAGACACCGTTAATTTTAGTTAGAATGACTTTAAGTTTCGTGACTTGCAATCAATCACTTTTGGGTTATCCTTCTACAAGCTTCTCACAGTACTTTGCTGCAGGTTTAGTCCGCTGAGTTTGTCGTCCTCGCGCCGATTTGTAACTAATTAACAATTTGTGGCCAAGGTTTAACTTCCTGGCTGATATTTTGAGATGCTGCTTCAATATTTTCAATTTTATTTTATGATGCACTGCAAAAACGGATCTAAAAATAAGTAAAATGTTCTTAAAATTTGTGTATTTGTCCTAGATTTGAGCAGGTAAATAAGATTATTTGCCAATGGAATTAGTTTTTTTTACCCCTAATATAAGATAATTAGACATCCTGCACTTGAAATAAGATGATGGAGATGAGTTGTTCCTATTTTAAGGTCAAAAATCTTGTTCCATTGGCAAATCATCTTATTTACCTGCTCAAATCAAGGACAAATACACAAATTTTAAGAAAATTTTACTCATTTTAAGTTCTGTTTTTGCAGTGTGTGATCTATTTTGTGAAGTGCACCAGTCCCTCTTGCAGCAAAACACCCAGATACGAGTGTAGCGTCACAGTATTTCACTACTATGGTGGCTTAGGGCTTCATCAGACCACAGCACACGTCTCAAAACCTTTTTCTGACTTTAAAGGTTTCCTTTGTATCTTCTTCTTTGCTGAGTGGCTTTTCAGCCCATGTCTGTACCTGTTTCACTGTGGATAAGGATGCTTTGTTACGAGCTGCAGGTTTGTTGCCATAAACCAACCAGCTGGAGGTCAATCACGACTAAAGTAGTTGTTTTCATAAGCGGCAGCCGGCCCAAATGGGTATCAGAACCTAAATAAATGGAAAATAAGCTGAAATTCAAGTCCAACTGATATGCAATGGTGTGTTTACAGGTATGAAATTAACAGGGCTTATAGCTCTGGGATGAAAACAGGCCTCTCCTCTGGCAGGGACAGAAATAATTCAGGCTAATAAAACACTGGAAGCATGAAACTAAAGGTAACAAGACAGGAGACACTCTTATCAGCTGTTAATGTGCTTTAAATGGTCCCTTTAAAAAAATAAAACGGCTTATTTTAATTTAATGCAATTTTCCTTTAATAAATATACTGATTTCTATGTAAGAATCAGCTAATTTAGCAACCAAATCCCAATTATTCTAAATGCTAAAACCTCATCCATAATGTGAACGTTGTACTAAGAAAACTTTAAGAACAATAAATGTTTGTCTTCAGACAGAGAGAGGCCTGCAGATAAACGTCTCTCGCTCTCTGTCGCCGTCGGATTTAAAGAAAAGCATTACAAGCTTTACGTTAAGTGACTTTTTTCATAATACGATGCAGAAGCCAGCCTGTGTGGTTTATTTTGAAGCTAAATGGAGAAACCAAACAATTTAAAGGTGGATTGACGCTGCTTCCTTTGAGGAGTCTGGTGCAGATTTCAGAGAGCACCTCTCAGGACGTTTCCTGACGTCCTGCGGCAAAATAAAATAAATAAAATTATAACTCCCGCTCTCATCCCTCTGAAGGAAATGATCCGTTCTGCTGGATTTTTATCTGGAAACTCCGCCCAGAAAGCTAAACTGTGGATTTAGTTTGGATCAATTCACAGAGAATCGGATAGAGAACTTTCTGAAATCGGGTTTTGTGCGAGGACCTAGATCTAAACACTGAACCCAGACCTGCGGCTTGGAAAAAGAACTCTATTTAATGTATTAAATCGTTCTGGGACGCGCAGGTCCTTTTTATTTCTGTAAAATTATGCTTTTTCCTCTCTAAACTCTAACATTCATTACAAGATTTAAAATGAATAGCACACTTTTAAATCTGAGTTTTACAGATTTTAGACTTCCTAACAATGATTTATCGCTGATTAATTCCCATTTCCTTTTGTTGTTTTTTTATATTTCTGCTTTAATGTGTGTGTTTTGTCTCTTGTCCGGGTGTGATGCTGGCGTCCCGCTCCAGTTCCTCCCATTTCGGATCATCTTCTCTAATAGACCTAATAGAAATCATAATTTCTATTAGGTCCTGATGCCCAAAAAGCTACAAATATTGACAAGAGGGTGTGCTTACTTTTTATCATCTCAATGCAAATTTACATTCCTCATGATTTCACACCAATAAAACCATTTCTGATCCATCAAAGTTGAATTTCTGTCATGAAACAAAAGTATTTTCTGATTTACCAGCAGCTGCTGTTCAGTGGTCGAATCATTAGGAACACATGGGTAAAAAATGGCCGCCTTTAAAAAAAAAAAACAAAGCAGATTTTTGTTGATCTGACCACTTCTTGTAAATTTCAATGTTGTTGTAAAAATCCAGAATTCACTTTAAGAGTTTTGCCAAACAAATTGTTTTGTTAAAAAGATTTAAATAAATGTTGCTCGACTTGTGGGTTCTAAATATTTGTCTCGCGACAAATGGATGAAAAAAAATTTATGTTTATTTATCCCCAAATCATGAGACCAGTAGTTACAGTTAATCCCTGCTAAAATAGATCCATGGTTGCAAGATTAAATCCACTCTTTGTGGGAAAGAATATATTGAAATCGAGTGTGTTATGCTGAGTTTGGACTTCTTTTTGTCCTCACAGAGTTACAAGGAGATGCACAGGACTCAACCATGGATGTATTTATACTAAATTCAGACTAACTAATTAATCTGACATGTTTCTGGGCTGTGGGAGGAAGCCGGAGTACCCAGAGAGAACCCACGCATGCACAGGGAGAACATGCAAGAAAGACCTCAGGCCACGATTTAAAGTCCAAATCTTCTTCTTTCTCCAAGGCAAGAAGGTCTTGGGTTCTGCTTCCTGAAATATTAAAATGAAGTGGAAAAAGGGCAATTAAGACAAAAATAAAGTTTGACGTAAACTTTTGTATTTAATAAGATATAAATCTGTTGTGGAAAATCGAATCCTGAAAATGTGCAATTAGTCCATCTGCATCAGCAACATTTGCAACAATATTCTGCTTTTGTTTTGACTTTTTTCTGTGTTTTTAGTTGGTTTCATATGTAGATTTTGTTAAAAATGCTCTGTGAATCTTGGACCGTCTTATTAAAACCTGAGCCGAGGTCGTCTCCACCGGCCGGTGACGTTCTCGCCTGCTTCCTGACGCTCTGACGCAACCATCGGTGGAAACCCAGAAGAAAAGCTCTTTCCATGCCGACAGCAGCGACGGGCAGAGTCAGCACGGTTTGTATTTTTAGCACTTCCGCCCTCTCACTGGAAGCTCTGCAGGCTGCAGATCAGAAGCAACAGAGTCTCTTAAGCAATAAAGCAGAATCTGTAAGATTGGGGCTGATTTCTATGAATACAGGCAGAAGGTTTAACATCTGATTGAAAGGCTTTCAGGCCCGCCAACGTGTGAATCAAACCTACGTACGGTCGGTCATGCGAGTTGCAGTGTTTCACCGTTTTATTAGAGAAAACACGGTTTTCATTTCTCCACAAACTTTAAGGTATTTATTGGGATTCAATGTGATCGACTCAAGCGTGTTAATGTGGAAGGGGGTGTCTTAATATAAATAAAAAACGTTTGGATCTGTTTCTGGCCTCAGAGGTTCTCACTGCAAAAACGGATCTAAAAATAAGAAAAATTTTCTTAAACATAGTGTTTTTGTCCTTGATTTGAGCAGGTAAATAAGATCATCTGCCAATGGAATGAGCATTTCGACCCCTAAATTAAGATAATTAGACATCGTACACTTGAAATAAGATGATGGAGATGAATCGTTCCTATTTTAAGTGCAAAAATCTTATTCTATTGGCAGATCACCTTATTTACCTGCTCAAATCAAGGACAGATAAACCAATTTTCAGAAAATTTTACTTATTTTTAGTTCCGTTTTTGCAGTGTTCTAGAGAAGGACCAACATCATGAAGAACCAGGAACCCAGCAGGCAGGTCAGGAAGTTCTGGTCCAGTTTACAGCAGGATCTGGTTCTACAACAACATCCATCATGTGGACCTGGAAAGGGGATGGACCTCCTGCAGACCTACCAGGACATGGACGTCCACCTGGACAAGGAGCATTGTATTCAGTAAAGCTTCAGAGCTCTACAGCTCAGGTGGGAGGATCTATCAACAGACCTGCTACTAGCTAATGTGCTCCACTAGTCTGGTATCTATGAGAACATACCATCTTCGTGGTGAAACGTGGTGGCAGCATCATGCTGTGGGGATGCAGCACAAAACCTGTTGGATGTGGCAGAAGCCTTGAGATGGGGTGGAGGTTCACCGCCCAGCTGGATCACTGCCCCAACCGTGGAGCCAGAGATGCAGTGGATCAAGACGTGCTGAAGATGTTACGCCGGCTCTGCGAAGCTGAGACAAAAGCACGCCGCACTTTTCAGATTTCTGATTATTAAAAGGAAAATTGGAAACCACGTTCCCCCTTTTTTTCCCCACACTTCTGCATCACGTTTGTGTTGGTCTGTCACTTAAAATCCCAATATAATACATCAAAGTTTGTGAATATACTGCGACAAAATGCTCCAACCTAAACCATTAAGGGATGTAATTACTTTAAGTGAAAGTTCCTGCAATCCTGAACGTCTCAGGATTCGTGTAGGATTTAATGTTGCTGGAGCATAGCCACACAGGGTTAAATTATTAAGGATGCTAACGCATTTACTGCTTGTTAATTCCGTTTAAATCCATTTAGTTGTACATTTACAATGAATTTAAATTAGAAGTAGGACAGATTTATGAAAAACATAAGAATCAGAGACCAGCCAGAGGTTTCTGTGGCGGTTCCAAGTCTGTTTTAGGGGAACTAGGAGCAAGCGCCACTGATTTCATTATGAAACGAGAACCAGAATTTAAGCCTGAAGTACAACTGGAAGCTAAGAACACAGGAGGGCGTGTGTGCAGATTATCTTCAGCGTAACAGCGGTGTATCTGCACAAGAATAGCTACGTTTTAATGTGAAAACTGAAGATTCTGGGTATTTGGGTCAGAGGTCACAGTCTTGGCTGAAGATTTCCTGGTAAAACTGCATAAAACATGAACTGTGATCGGGTTAAACACTGCAGCAGCCATCAAAGTTATCGACGTCTGTTTATTTTGCCCATTAGAAATAAAAATTCAGTTCAGCTTTGTTGTTTAAGCTCTAAATAGGGTTTCTACTGTGGGACACCAAGGTGGGCGGGGCTTTCTGAGGGAAAATTTATTTATTTTAGAGAAATAATCTGTTTCTTTTACACCCGTCAGTCTATTCTCACCAGAAATATTTGCACTTTATTCCTATAAACAAGCTGCATGTTTTGTATTTTTTTAAATATATTTTCCGCAGTGCGAGTCAGAAAGGAAACTGAAGAAGAGATGCTCCAAAACAACTAAGTGTGCTTCCGTCCTCATGCATTAGCAAACGGCATTAAAAGCTGCATTTGTTCAGGAATTGCTTTATGCTCATTCACTTAAATTCAATGTTATTTATATAGCGCCAATTCATGTTACATGTCATCTCAAGGCACTTTCCAAAGTCAAATTCCATCAGATCCTTTTAACAGGGAGGAGAACCTCCAGCAGAACCAGAACCAGGCTCAGTGTGAACGCTCATCTGCCTCCACCCACTGGGGCTTAGAGAAGACAGAGCAGAGACACAGAAAGCACAGAAGCTCACATTGACCCAGGAGTACTTTCTATGTTAGATGGTAATAGAGGATGATCTGCCTCCCCTGATGATGTCACAGCTAACAGAACGCCAGACCAGGTGTACCTTCTATGACGAGAAAAATTACAGGGAACAAAAAGTTAAAAGCTAAAAATGACGACAAGCAATGCAGATTGGAGAGCAGTAGGAGAACTCAGCAGAGTGAGAGAAATAGACCCTGATGTCCTCCAGCAGCCTAAGCCTATAGCAGCATAACTATAGAGATAGCTCAGAGTAACATGAGCCACTCTAGTTATAAGCTTTGTCAAAAAGGAAAGTTTTAAGATTAGTCTTAAAAGTAGACGGGGTGTCTGCCTCACGGACCAAACCTGGGAGTTGGTTCCACAGGAGAGGAGCCTGATAGCTAAAGGATCTGCCTCCCATTCTACTTTTAGAGACTCTAGGAACCACCAGCAGACCTGCAGTCTGAGAGCGAAGTGCTCTGTTAGGAACATACGGGGTAATCAGAGCTCTGATATATGATGGAGTTTGATTATTAAGGGCTTTATACATGAGAAGGATAATTTTAAATTCTATTCTTGATTTAAAGAGAAGTCGATGAAGGGAAGCTAAAATTGGAGAAATATAATCCCTCTTGTTGATTTTCATTGAAGGCTGATGCAGTGATGGGGGGTGAAAAAGATGCATGTTTGAGTAGTGAGTTCTACCTTTCCTTCTTTTTTTATCTTTACCAACAACCAGAGCTGAGCAGTAACTAGGTTACATAGAGTTTGAATCACATTAGGTGAGCAGATTTGTCTGTTTTCAGTCCAGTTCTTTTTAAATCCCCTAAAACGTACTTTCCATCTTCACAGCAGCAGCAGTCAGGGTGTCAACATGTGACGGCGTGGATGTTTACTCTGATCAACCATCTGCAGGATGGATGACGGTGGTGGAGATTCATCAGACCAGGACGTTGCTCCTCCAGCCTCGGGTTTCTGTTCTGACCGTGACGAGTCCAGCCTGTCGTGCTTTTGACATCTTGAGGAGTTCCCTGCTAATGTTCCCGCTTACATGGGTCACAAAAGTCCAGTTCAAATTCAGATTTTTGGATCCATTAATCCTCTTTTTTTTATGCCCAGGGTGGAAAGACTATAAAATATGCATAAAATGCATGTAGGCGTTTGGAAATTACGGCTAATACTGTCAAAATCATGTAAACTAGCTCATATACATAAACACCACTAATATCTGGCTAATTTTCCATTAGCAAGCTGACCCTCAACCTCACACTCGTTCTGTAGCTTTAAAAAGCTTCTGGTATGATGGAAATAATTGATATTTCTCCACTGGGAGGCGATTTGAATTGGCCTCCATTTCAGGCCTCCATTTACTTCTCGTTGTGGATTTTTAAAAGGAGCTACAGAACTTGGAGGTAGTTCTTCTCCTGTATCGTCCTGTCCATTTTCTGCAAAGCACAGCTACCACTTGCAGCCAAGTATTCCCACAGCACGACGCTACCACCACCATGCTTGACGGCTGGCGCCTCACAACATTCCTCCGGTCCATTTCTCCAGAGAGCCTTTGGATCCTCCCCGTCAGATTGGAGCGGTTCCAGAGATACCCGTCCTTCCTTTGCGAGACCTTGCTTCCAGTTCCTGGCAGGGCAACGGTTCAGAAAGTAGGAACATGGATGCTTTTATCCAAATTAACCTACGGATGAGGATAAAACAATGCAGGTAATACCAAAGTTGACAATAAACTGCTTAGAAGAAAGACTTCTGGTCCGGTTCTGGCGAAGGTGACCATGTAGAAACGGAGGGAAGTAAACGGTAAGAAGAACGGAGATGATGTTCTCCTTTAGGCAGAGGTAGTGCTGCGTTCTGCTAGGGCTGGACGATATAGAAAAAAAAACATATCGATAAAATGGAAATCATATTGATCGATATTGATAATTATCAACAAATTCAAATGCTTAGCGATTTATTTTTAGATAAAGAACTCACAAACACTGAATTGAAACTCAACCCTTTATTCAACCAACTTTTCACCAAAACTGCAAGTTTATAAAAGGGAAAAAATAAACCGTGCTCTCTGAACTCTTTGAAGGGGGCGGAGCTTGGTTCCTGGGTCTGCGTTGTGATTGGTTGGGAGGATGTAATGACTGTAATATTAACCTTCATGGCTATAAGGAAAAAGGAGGGGAAACTGTTATTTTATTGAACTTTTTACTGACACTTTTTTCTGTCATCGATATACGGCTATCGATCGATTTATATATCGTTATTGGTTGAGATAGGGATTGAGTTTGGATGCAGATGTTGTGGCGTACGGTTGGTTTAGAGAGGATTTGGTTGTGTACAACAACAAGACAATGGTCAGAAAAAATGCAGCAAATCCAGTGTTTTTAAATCCAGAAGAGAGATTAGAAACACTAGTAAAAGTTGAAGCATCACATAAATACAAATAAATATGAAAGTTAAACTCTATTTTTAAGGCTAAGATTGCTGTTGAACACTTCATACGTACCATAATGAAAAATTATTCCTTCTGATCCTTTGCATTTTTATTTATTTAATTTTTTTTTTAGTTTAACTTCTTAGTCATACTGAAATTTTATGCACTATGTTTTAAAAGCCAGGTCTGTACTAGGACTCCAACCAATTTAACTTAACTCTGCCAACAACCAGTGGGCTTAAGCCGCTGCTTCCAAGAAGGCGTTCAAGCCAATAATAGTGGGGGAGTATGTATTCAGATTCAGATTTTATTTTATTGCTCCATGGCAAAAATCACTTTCTGTTATACATTTCCCATGAGGAAACGTGAGCAGAAAGGAGATAAAATCTTATTTTGTCTGCCCCTAGTAAAAAAAACTAAATAACTTTGCTAAGCGGCTACAGCCAGAACAAAACAATACTCTAACAAATGTCTATGTTCAAGTAAAACAACAAAAAATTTTAAGGAAAATATCAACAATATTATTAACAATACGTACAATAAATGCACAAGGCAAACATATCTACATATAATATATACTGCACACACACACACACACACACACATATATATATATATATATATATATATATTAGATATATATAAAATAATATATAAATAAATAAATTGACAAAGTTTTGAGATCTTCATGAAGTGAATTCCACAGTTTTACCCCCAATGACTGAAGGACACTTCTGTTTAAGTGTTGTATGTGCAAATTGATGTTTTATATTATATTTTCTCCTCCTAAACTCATTTTCTAAATGGAAAAGTTGTATTTTGCTCTGGTAAATTGCTACATCTTGCTTTAAACACAATTAATAGTGCATATATTTGAGCCAGTCTGAATGGTTTCCAGCCTTTTGTGGGTTTTTGAAAAGTCACAATAAATTCAAACCAGGTACCAAGTTGTTATTGAAATAAATTTAAGCTGTTTGTTGTCTAACCATTACGGAAATTTCTGACCCATGTTGTGTTTCCTGCTCTGACTGTACACTTGAACAGTAGCCTGACCGTTGACCCCATGCACCAACGAGAACTGTATGTTCATATGGCTTATTATTATTATTATTATTATTGTTTTTGCTTTGCTTTTAATGCATACATATTATCTTTAAAGGCTGTCCACCGAGACTTGGCGATTCTGCACAGAGGGACACCTGCAGGGTTTGATGCATTGGTTTGATGCTGGCCCTGTACCGTCAGATCTAGTTCTAAAACGCCTGTAATTCCTCAAATTACTGCATTTTTGTTTTGTTTTTTGCAGTTTTGATCAAATAAATTTTTCATCAATGCAGTGAAGGTCATCACAGTTCAGCTTCTATGGTTTTTCCCTTTCTGAGTAACAGTCTTGCAGCAGGAAGTGTTTTTTTTTTTTATCGCTAACCGCCGCTGAGCCGAATTTACTACTTCCCGGACATTCTTCGTCTTAAATATGTTTATTTGATATTTGCATCTTGGCCACAGTCACCTTCTTTCTTTATATGTGGGTCTGTTTGTGGTGGAAAGAGAAAAAAGGGGGCGTGGTGCGTTTCCAGAATATGACGGCGCTGCGCGAGTGGGCGGGGCTTTCTCGGCGCCGGCAGCCAATAGGAGGCCAGGGCGTCACTGCCGGAGCCCAGCTGATCGGCGGGGGTAAGCGGGGTGGCAGAACCAGGAGCTCTCACTTGTTGCTGAGCAGGAGCCGAGAGCGTCAGTCCGCCGCGGAGCTCCGACCTCATCCCCGTTCAGAGCCAGGAACCGAACCGGGAGCCGGTCCGCCGCCTGCGACCCACCGCCGCCCAAACAGGTGAGGCGCTTTCCACCGGGGAACGTGTCGAGGCGTGGCGCGCCCTCACCGCGGAGGGATTTTATGCTCGTTTTTAAAGCTATTTATAGAAAACTGCGCCTTTAACGGCGAAAACCGGCAGAGCTGAGGGACTGTTTGCGCGTTTCTTCGCTGTAGCCGGTGAGGAGACTCGGAGCTGGGCGCTGGGTCTCAGCTGGAGTTACTCTGGTCTACGGAGCTGCAGCTGGGTGTTGATGTGAGGATGAGGATGAGAGGAAGGTGTTCGGTCCCGGTTCCAGATGATGCTCCTGGAGATCTGTTGATCAGAAGTGGTTTAAAGTCCCAGTTACTGTCTGGAGACAATAAAGCCCGAGGAGGGAGGACCTCCAGTGGTGCCTCCAGAAATATTTCATGGGGGCCACTTAAACTCCTGGGGTGGCACTGAAACTAAAAGCCATATTTTCAGGATTTTATTCTATTGTAGTAAAGCTGCATGTAGGAAACTATCATAAAGACTAAAATGCCTACTAATATCTCTTTTGGTTTATTGTTTGATTTTTAATGTTACTAATGATCTAATGTGCGTAGACCAATAACAGTACAGTTAACATTTTGAGTTGAACAGCAATTCCTTTTCATTGTGTAATGATATTAGGAATAAGGTGTACATTTATTAATTTATTGAAAAACTAAACAATTAGTAGGGGAAAGTAGATACCGGCAGATACAAATAAAAGTGCGATAGAAGGTCAAGAAGAGCGGCTGGCTGTGCATAATGGGATGAAATGCTAAACTGATGCTACTGCAATTTACACTGGTGAGTGGGGGGGGGGGGGGGGTGGCACTGGATGCATTGAGAGGAAACACGCTGAACCTAAAACGAGTATAAAGTCCACATTAAGAACAGAAGTTGAATTGTAATGTTGCAGAACCATTTATTTAAGAGATATAAAACAGTTGTAGACACAAAACCATTTCTACAAAGTTTGGTGAACTTGTACCATATGACAGATTATCAGTGTTTGTTAGGGGTTAGAAATGTACCCATAAGAGCTGAGTCTGCTGAATAAATGTTTTTACATAATATTAAACCATTTTGAAGCAGCATTTAAAGCAAAACCTGCCTGTGTTTTGATGTTCTAGCCTAATCAGTCAGAAATTATCTCTGTCCCACAGCAGAGATTGGTTGAAAGGCTCCATCTCATAATGCACCGTCAGCATTGCCTCAGTGCACTGTGTGCATGAATTCATGACCCCCCCCTTCCCCCTTTTTTTTTTCTTCTTTTTTTTGTTATTGCTCTGAAGCATGTTAAATAGCTTCTCTCACAGCTGACTGCGCCTATGACAGCAAAAACAAAGCGCCCTGCATCCCTGTTGGCTGAATGTGGAGCAGCGGGGCTCCGCCGTGCCTCAGTGGGAGTGTTTTGAGTGGGATTTGTCACCTGGGAACACAGTGGGAGACGCTACTTCTGCTGTTTTTGTTTTTTTGACTGTAGGAAGGATTTTCCACAGCAAAGGTGCAAAGAACCAAGCTGATCTGAACTGTCACAGATGTGAAAACCTTTAAACCTTTACCTGAAACATAATTATTGAAGTCTGTAGTCCAACTTTTCCTCACTTTCCTTTTATTAGGCCACTGTAGTGTATGTAAGTTTCACCATTTGGGGGCACTTCTAGTTGTCCTTTTTGTTGAAATGTGCTCAACATTTAAAGTTGCCTTGCTCTGATAAGAGAAGAAAAGTCCGCCAGACATATCTTGGTGATAATTTAGCTTCTCCAGAGCACAGCTCAGACTCGCTCTGCAGCTACGGACCAACCAGACGGGCAAGACTCCGGTATCCTGCAGCATCGGCTTCCTCTGGGGTTTCCCCCCCCTCCCTCTGCCATATCTGCGGTAACATCGCTGGCACTTCGTCTCTTCTTCCTGTGTTTGTGCCCGACGTGTCACATGTTGTGGCTGGAAACAAGGTGCATAACTTCCTGCGTCCCAGAAAGTTTTTTTTTTTTTTTTTTTTTTTTTCCATGAAAAGGCCACCGAAGCTGCAGATGACGGTACCCATCCAGCCTGACATCTTGTGTACATGTTTCCATTGTTTCCACTGCGGGCCTCCGGTAAATGCCTGAACCGGAGTGGCCTGAACCGTGAAGGGGAAACGAGAGTGCAAACCCTGCAGGAGGAAATATTATCCTTGTGAAACTGTCAGAGGTCTTTGAAACCAAAGACTTTTTGAGGCATGGCATTAATGTGAGGACTCAGTGTTTCCTGTATTGACCTTCATGCAGCGTCTGGGCTGAATCCTGACTGACGCTGACCTGTTCTTCTTGTTTTTGATCAGTTTCATGGCTTCTATTTGGGAACACGCCACAGGATCTCAGCAGGGTTCAGATCCGAAGACGTTTCCTGAACACATGTCCAGAACCTCAGCTCAGATCTTTGAGTTTTTTTGTTTTAACCAAAATAGCCTGGAGACCCATTATGTTTAATGGGGGCAAAGCTGCTATTGGAGCACTGTTTGATCTTGCTCTTTATTCAGGGGGTCCTGAGCAAAAATTGGAAGCCCTAGGATCCCTTGGATGAACATCATGGTTTGGATCAGGCTACATTTGGAGCCACGCGGGTCTCGTCTTTTCTTCCAGCAGAACTCCAGTCTTGAGTGTTTCTCCTGGAAAAGATGTGGCCTCTTCTCTGGTCGGTGTCCATGAATCTAAACCTGCAGACCGGCTCCCACCCAGTTGCTTGCTGTGTGCGTGAGGCGCTCCGTGCATCCAGAGGCGCCTTCTCTGCTACCTGAGGCCGCTTTGGTGCAGAAGTGATGACAGCTGCATGCTTTTCTTTGGAAGTAACACTGCCAACACTCCTCTTTTACAGCAATCAGTAAATTAGTTGGGTGGAACAGGTTAAAAAGGCATCGCTCTGCACAATAACCTGAAAACAATGTGAATTGTCATGACAGAGGCAGGCCGGGTTGATGCCTGCAGGAGATCTGACATTCACACTGCAAAAACTGATCTTAAAAATAAGTAAAATGTTCTTAAAGTTAGTGTATTTATCCTTGATTTGAGCAGGTAAATAAGATTATCTGCCAATGGAACGAGTATTTTGACCCCTTAAAATAAGATAATTAGACATCCTGCACTTGAAATAAGATGATTGAGATGAATTGTTCCTATTTTAAGTGCAAAATTCTTATTCCATTGGCAAATCATCTTTATTTACCTGCTCAAATCAAGAACAAATACACAAATATACATTTTACTTATTACTAGTTCCGTTTTTGCAGTGCAAGGCTCTACAGAGCCTCTAATTCTACATTTCTGAGAAGGGGAAAGTTGTAATTTGATCGTTTTCCTGCAGGTAAAAAGGATACGCTGCTGATTTTCACCTTTTTTCTTTTAAAAGCAGTCGTTTGTAGAAGCGGAGCCATTGTTTTGTGTCTGATCTGTCGCTTTAATTCTGCTGCCTGCCTGGTTCTGACTCGCCCGTCGTTGCAGAAGAAGGCCCAATATCACAGCGGGCCGTGCTGACTAAGACGCAGAGCGCCCACGCAGGCCGCGGTCTCACCAGACGGAGGTGTGAGTGTATTCGTGTTAAACCTCTGATGCTGGCGGGGCCGGGCCCTCCCCTCGCTGCTCTCAGGATGACTGGCATCTCTGTTGACATGAAAGCTCACAACACACACCGAATGCATCGAAAACACTCCTACACACCCACATTTTCGCACTCGGTGGCATTTAGTTTGATGCTGGCAGAGGTCTGGCACTTCACAGGAAGCGTTTGTCTGGGACTACGGCGCTGCAAGTCATTGGGAGAGGGGCCTTCTGAGGTGATGGGTTTCTGCCCGTGTGTTTCTAGTCGCTGCTCTGAGCGGTCTCGGTCAATATGGGCTGAGTTGAAACTCTAAACACTCTCAGGTGAGGGGTTTCGCTTTGAATCGGTTGAAAGGTTGACGCGGGGCCGCGTTTTCATGGTGCCAGCGTGTGAAACGGTTTAAAAAGAGAATAATGCATATTGCAACTCCTGATGTTTCACTTTTAAAGGCCATTCATATGTTTAATCTGAGTAAAAGAATAATAAAAAGTTAATGGTGTGAATCGACTAATAGCTCAAGTTATTCGTACATTTCAATTCACGATAAGGGAACATTGAATAGGGCTGCAGCTTTTTTTTTTGTTTTTATCTTGGTTGAACTTACCAAATATGCAAATGTCAGAAAAACCCCACTAAGAAATGTCACAATGTTTTATCTAAAAAAAAAAAAAAAGCTTTCCTGTAAGAATGGATGGGAATCCAAGGCTGTCCAAGTGCTTACTTTCTGGGAGGCCTTCAGATTTCTGCAATGTTTACATCAAACTCTATTTTGTATGGGTTGGTTCTCACCTGTCGTGTGTTTTTAGTTGGGAGTGCGTGAAAACGTGTGGCAATGCAGTGACAGTGCATTTCTACAGAAGTCATGCAACCCAACAGCCTCTTAATTCTTAGAAAACATGACTTCTGTGGTTGCTACAGTAAAAGGTCATTAACATAAATAATTATAAGTACCTTGAAGCATTACATCTGCCTTTAACGAGCCAGCATATTCACATCCTGTTCTTTCACTTCCTGTTGCAATTTTCTTTACTACTTTTGCAACTTTGGAAAAACTTGTAGAGATATATATATATATATATATATATATATATATATATATATATATATATATATATATATATATATATATATATATATATATATATATATATATATATATATATATATATATATATATATATATATATAAATAAATAAAGAGACTAAGACAAAAATTGGATGTAATAAGATTCTTTTAGTGATGCAGTCATGTGGGGAGTGAGAAAACTTCACCTTCCTCTGAGCTCAGCCGTTCTTTACTCTAAAACACAGTTCAGACTCTAAAATGAGTTGTGAAAAGCTAGAGTTTACATGACTGACTTGACATTTTGATCCATTTTTATCTTTATGGTGTTTACGCAGTAACACCCACCCATTCACGACCATTTATCTTTAACTTGTCATATCCCTCAGAGGAAAAAAAAAACACTATTATCACACAGAAATGTAGCTATATGTTAGACCTTCTGTCTGTTGTGGTTAACGCATGCATGCATTGTGATGGTGGTGCTTTACACCCACCACTGACTCAGCATTTTATGCCTCAGACAGCTTTACTTTGTGTAAACCCGACCTACATTTTGTATAATTCTGGAAGTGTGTGTGTGTGTGTGTGTGTGCATACTTGTTTATGGGGATATTTAGGACGTCTCATATTTACCAACCTTCTGAAGTCCGATGAGCCTTGTGGGGACCGAAGTCCTGCAGACACCCTTTCTTTTAGAATTAGGGGTGGTTTAAGGTTGTGCAGAAAATGCTGTCAGTAAATTAAGTTAATTTAAAAAAAAAGTCCTAATATGAGTCTAAATTCAAATTAGTTTGACTTGTGGTTAGTTGGTACTCTTTAAAAAAAAAACCTGCTCACTCCAACTGTTGCTGTAGAGCGATTAGAGCAGGAATGTGTGTGTGTATATATGAGTCTGCCTCTATGCACCTGTTGCAGAAATAATCAGCTTTATTGCTGCAACAGTGTCACCTGAAACAAACAGAATCTCTTTAGTCCTTGTTTGGCTTTTGTTTTGAAAAAGAAAAAACAAGTTTTATATTCACACATATATCAGTTCCTTTTGTGGATTTATATTTTATTAGAACAAGCGGTTTTTAAATATGTGTGAAAATAGTTTTTGTACAATGTTTTTTTCTTCTTAATCCCCGTTTGACTCTTTATCTGTGTCATGTCCTCAGGAAGTCAGGTCTGATGTCGGCACCAGTCTCTTATCCATGGCCGAGCAGAGGCGTCTATGTCGTCTGTGGACTCCTCCTCCTGGTCTCTTCTCCGCTCCTCTCCGCAGGTATTTTCTTCACAGCTGGTGTTTCTCTTTTCTTCAATCCTTTATCTGTATTCTTTTGCTCAACTGTGTCAATGTTGAAGCAAATTAAAAGCTTGAAATGTGCCTTGTGTATAATGTTTAAATATGAGCTTTAACCTCTTCTGTTGCACTGCAAAAACAGAACTAAAAGTAAGTGAAATTTTCTTGAAATCATGGTAATTTTCCTTGATTAGAGCAGGTAAATAAGACTATTTGCCAATGGAATAAGATTTTTGCACTTAAAATGGGAACAATTCATCTCCATCGTCTTATTTCAAGTGCAGGATGTCTAATTATGTTATTTTAGAGATGAATTGCTCCTGTTTTAAGTACAAAAATCTCATTCTATTGGCAAATAGTCTTATCTACCTGCTCAAATCAAGGAAAAATACACTCATTTCAAGAAATTTTTACTTATTTTTGTTCCCTTTTTTGCAGTGTGCTCACCGCTGTACAAATAAAGGTCTACAGTCAGTTCATTATTTTTAAAATAAAAAATAATTTGGAGAAAAATAAGATATTGACACATTGGTCAATAGTTGACTGGTTGTGGAGCACTGAACTTTAGATGGAGTTTCTTTTGATCGTGGTTTGGTGTTTTGTAGGTTTAAAACTTGCCGTCTAGTTTCTGGCTTACCGCAGGCTTCTTTTGAACAGGTCATAGTTTATTTTCTTACTACATTATTTTTAAATTAACAATTATTAAGCCTCTCATAACAGTTTTTTGGGGGTTCAGAAGCATGCAGACATGGCGGAAACAGACATTCTGGAAACATTTGGGGTAAAAGATGTTGAAACTTGCAACGTGGTCCTGACTTCTCTGTCAGAGCTTCCTGGCCTTAGGGAAATTTACATGTTTAGGCAGCAGCTAAAATTCCTGACCTTTTAGACCCCATTGGCCTTTTTACTTACATGTGTCAGCTTTTGTTTGTAGTAACATCTTGAAATCGGAAAAATTTATTCTTGTCCATCACCTTCCGACCCTGATCCTAAGTTGATGTAATTGGCACAAAACATCCAGAACATCACTTACACAAACAACAGGAAATTGATACTCTGAGCTTTTATTCTTAATGATAAATGTTTTGATGTTTATGTAAGGATTAAGAACCTATTGGAGGTTGTTTAGCAGCAGAAAAAGAGAAGAAATGACTGTTCACACAAGGCTAATTTATCTGATTCTGTCAGTAGCAGATGCTGTGCAAAATATATTGAATGCAATTATTAGGTTATGTAAAGTCGTATAGCAAGGCTAGCCTAAACTTTATTTTAATTAACAGGAAACAGATAAAAATAATCGCTTCTAGATTGTTTTTTGAATAAAACAAAAATATATATATATTAAAAGTTAAGGAGGATAATGTAAAATGTTGTAGATAAAGTTTTAAAAACCTGCTCATATGTCTTTCTGTTCTTGATCTCTGCAGGCAGACTGAACTGTTCTCACCCTCTGGTCCCAGAACATGGAGGTTTCCGCTGCGACCCATCTCCGTGCCGCGGTTTTCCTCATAGGAGCTCTATCCGGATCTTCTGCCAGAACGGATACCACTTGGGCAACCAGAGGTCCATTTCCAAGTGTCAACGGGGGAAGTGGACCCAAATACCCTCCTGCGTCCCCTTGAAAGGTATAAATTTATAGCAAACTGAATATAGCAAATGCAGAAAGTAATCATGTCATGCCACAAATGTTTTTTTATCAGGCCCTGTTGGCTTTTATATGTAGTTTAGTTTTGCATGATATAGCTTTTTTTTTTGAAGGGGGTTACATTTTCATTAATATTACTAGTTCATGATTGCATTTGTTAGTTGTTAAAAATGTGATTAATGCATTATTAATTCTGTAACAATACTCCTAAAATGCACAAGCTGAAAGAACCCATGTAGTTAATTATTAAACTCAGATTGTCCAAAAACTCAGCCTTGGGGTACCCCGATAGGTAGATTTGAGGTTCTTGGTAGTCCATCTGTTAAATGTAAAAATGCCTGTGAAGAATAACATTAACTTTGCTGAAGATGGGGATCTCACAGTAATTGGAGGTGTTTTTAGAGAGTGAAACCAAAGACAAGCTGCAGCTTCCACTAAAAACCTCCAGACATGAAGTGATCTCCACCGTTTTTCTAAGCGTGAAGGTCAGAGATTATGAAAGAAACAAATCTGATACTTTTGGTCTTTGTTTACTAAAATTAATGCGAACAGGAACTAGGGAAAACAGCTAGGCTTATTATTATTATAAACAATTTCAAAAGAGGAAGAAAATAGGGTTATGCCAACAAATGCTTTTACTTCAATAAATAAAGTCTGTATTTACTGTAAATAGTGCCCTTTGTCAGAAGAGGAAGCGTCACAAATCTCATATTCAGCACATATTTAATAGGAAATCTGCACAGTGCTGTGGTGCAGCCTGGATGTGTGCCGGAGTCTTTGCACAGTGTCTGAGGCTCTTCAGCAGTGGTGACAGATGTTACTGGGCAGCTCTAAACATCTAAACATTACCTCACGTTTCCCAGTAACGCTGACCCAACACAGCATTTCTCACTTGGTACCTCAGTTTATGATCTACTGACGCATGGGTGTTTTTTTTTTTTTTTTTTTTTTTTCTGACATGAATAGCTCAAACAAGGCTTAGTCATTTTATGATGCCTCATTGTTATTTCCAGCACTTAAATTTGGTTCACTGAACTTTTTTTAGGCTTGTTAAAATTAACTCCCTTACATGCTTTCACTGTCCTGCAAATGTACAATTTTTTTTTAGCCTGTAAAATCAAGAAGTACTGTATTTTATCATCATCCCACTAGTTTAGCCTAAAACCTACATGGTGTTAAAAGCAAGATCTGCTTCTTTCAGCACCACACTGCAACTTATCTTTTGACCTATTTACCAGATCCGTTTCAGACTCTTCTGCAGAGGAACTAGAAGCTTCACCCTCCTCAAACTAGTTCCAACTTCCTCTGTCGCCATTCAGTCAAATGCACTGCAACAGGAAGTCTGAGCACATAAAGAGGAAGCGGGCAAAGCCACCATAAAATAACCAAGATATATTTCCTTTTGTGTTGACGCTGTCAGACTCATGGAAACCTGCAAAGCGCGAGTCTCTATTTTAAAAACTAGATTTTGTAGCTATTAAAATATCTCCGTTTAAGACCCCAAGCACCGTTCTGTTCCCATAGATGCATTTAATTTTAATCCATGACAATTTTTATTTTATTTTTTACAGCGACATAATCAAGCCCTCCAGTTTTATTACTAAGGGGCCCAAGCACTCAGCCTTGTTGCATCTCTCTAAGAAGATTATGTAATTTCTGCTTTTTTTTCAAGTGGTATTGCTTACGGGAAAAAAACAATATAAAGCAAGACTCTCACTCAGCAATTGCATTTAGGAAGTACATTAATCCTTTAAAAACCTAGCCTCGGCTTTTTATATAATTTGCTTTAGGTTTAGATGTTTTTGCTAAATTTGTGTCATTTCTTAATGGAAGAAAATACATTTATTTCTGTTCAGACATTCAGATAATTTGTAGAATCAACCCATTTGGAGACTGTCCACTGATGCTTATGTATTCAAACACACTGAGCTGACTGTGATCTTTTCACCTTTTTTTTTAATTTTTTTATTTTCTAAACCAAAATATTGAACCTTTCAGGCGGAACTTTTGAAGAGTTAATGTGAATGTTCGCCATATTTCTTCAACGTTTTGTGTCTCTGCCCACAGACGGTCCGAACATGAAGCCCGACAGCGGCGTGAGCGACATGCCCAGCATGGCCACCACCGCAGTGGGCGTGTCCATCTTCTTGCTCACCACCACCGCCTGCCTGATTGTCAAGTCCCGCCTCTTCCCCTGTCGATCACACGGGTAAGAAGAAGCTCTGAAAAAATGTTTTTTGTCATTGTATCAGTGGTTCCTACACTTCTCAGCTTCTGCGCAGTAAAATTTAACTCGTAAAGCTCGCCGTGGTATCGGTGACCCCCACTGGCCATGTTGTTTTGGGAGCGCTGATTAACTGGGTACTTGTCTGCAAGTTTTCTTAGAGATTGCTGTAAAGTTGATGATGCATCAGCTGGATTACCTTTTAATAACGTTTTTACCAGTTGGCATTTTATGATCAGCTGAGCTTGACTGGATTTATTACACATGTGGATCTGGCTTTCTTGTCTATTTTTACTTGTCATCTAAAGCGCCTTGAGATTAGGGCTGAACGATTTTGGAAAATAATCTAATTGCGATTTTCTTTCTTAATATTGCGATTAAATCGTTTTTTTTCCCCCCAGTTTAATTTATCATGTCTTTTTAAACATATACAAACAACAAATCATTTTGTTTCCTCGCTGTGCAGATTAGGTGCTAAAAGACCCACAGCATCAGAAATTATTGCGTTCTGCCTACAATATATTTCAACCAAAATTGCAATTTTGACTTTTCTGTGCGTTAACCACAAGCAACAAAAATGACTTCTAAATAAAGACGTTTGTAAACAAGGACTATTTAAAACAAGAACTTTTAATGTTTCTATTAATCAGAATATTATTCAAGAGAACAGCTTTTAATTGATTTGGACATCAATCCTTGTTGAACATAAAGTCCAACCAACAAGCAAGTCTATGTATTAAACTGATTGACATGTACTTAATGCTATGTATGATTATCTAAACTCTAAAACAAGTAATAAAATTAGATTATCTCACTGCTGCAACTGTCTTCCCTTCCATGTGGAGGCAAACCCACTTTAAACATTTTACCAACACCTAATGGACGTGTCTAATTCCCTAATTGTTACATAGCCAAAAATCGCAGACCTCTGCGATTTGGAAATTGCGTTTTTTTTTTAAATCGCGATTATATTGAAAATGCGATTAATTGTTCAGCCCTACTTGAGATGAGATTTAATTTATTGATGCTGTATAGATTTATAATTTTCTTTTTATTTAGACTCTGGTCAGACATTGAGATTCAGTCCTCAAATCTGTTTGTTTGGTTTTTTTGCATTGCTATTTCCTGTCGAAATCAAAGTTCTGTGTTAATTCAGAGCTTTGAATTGTTTATTTGTACTCCTGGAGTGCCTATTTAGCCTTAATAAAGCCCTTCTCTGTCTCCCAGCAGCCGCCGCTCCTCGGACCAGCTGGACCTGATGGATGGACTTCCTGTCTCTCTTCCCTCCTACGAAGAGGCCGTGTACGGCAGCTGGGGCCAGCGCATTCCTCCCTGCTCCGCTCCTGGACCGACGCAGCTCCTCCTGGCTCAGGAGGACCCCGGCTACTGCCCGTCGCCCCTGAGCAACCAGCCGGACAGCAGCCAGCAGCCCCTGCTGTCCATCCAGAGCCCCGAGAACGCGCCGCCGCCGTACGAAGAGGTCCAGTCCTCGCATCCCAGAGGCTGGGTGAGCGACGGGAACATCCGGCACCTCTCAGAAGATAAAGACACTTGATTGTTGAGGTGTGGGGTTTGTGAGGAACTCCTGTGGAGACGTGATTGTGACAGCTGATAATCTTCAGAAGATGACTGAGGAACGGCAGACACTGACAGCTGGCTCCTGTACTGCCTGCACTTTTCCTGGCTGGCTGCAGCTCTGCAGCATCAGGACCGATCTGATATTTTTTAGCCGACGCTGACGAGATCTGATTGGCCAGCACTCAACGACCCGGCTGAGGAGGACTGAAGTGCTTTTTTTTTTTTTTTTTTTTTTATATAAATGAAATGTTGATTGTATTGTGCTTGTTATGAATGTATGTGACCTGGGGTGGATTTAATCAGTTGCCTCCTGGTAACAAATCACCAGCCGGTTTCTAAGCTGTTAAACGTTTAATTTATGTAAATGTTTTTTTTTGTTTTTTTTTTTTTTGTTTTTTTGAGGTCTTGCCGTGTTTTCAGTGCTGTTCTGGAGACGTTGTCTATCCCCTCCCGTCAGTGACGGGGCTCACCGAGGCTTCGTTCGTGAAGTCGTGCTCTGTGCGGTTACAAAAAAAAAAACATGCCTGTTGCCATGGCGATTGACTCTACACCACTCGCAGACTCTTGCACATCGTCTTCAGGATCAGTCAGACTGTGGTGCACAGATTTATCGTAATAATTTAATTATTTGTACAGACGATTTGTATAGCGATCGCAGAACAATCAAATGGGTTTCTGTTGTGTGTGTAATCAGTAGGTGTATATTTTTATAAAATGACAATTTAATCTACTGTATAAAGATGGATTTTAATTTAAATCAGATGAGACTAATGGATGTTTTATGATTTTTGTTTCTTAACCTGCAAAAGAGAGAGAGAGAGAGAGAGAGAGAAACCGTAAACCTGATCGTCCATGTCCTCACCTCAAACGCAGGGCTACTTCTCATGTTTTATTCCTGCAGAGATGCCTTCAGACCTTGAATGTATTTGACGTTTCATTTTGTGTAGCTGTTATAATGATTGTAATACTTGCAAATTTATTATTTGTACATTGTATTATTATTGCACAGAATTCTATTATAAATAAATGTTTGAAGTGTTTATCTGTTTGACATCTCTGGTCTGATTTGTGGCCTAACGAGTTTCGGCTGTGGTCGTTAGCGCTTCACATCCGATCTGCTGGTTTCAGCAGGTGGACGGCGGCGGCTGTTCCTCTTTACTTCATCACCAGGGATGAAGTAAAAAAGGAAAAAAATTATACGTAATGGAGGAAAGAGTTGGAGTTTTGAGGGAGTATTTTTCTGACGTAATGGATTTGTCGTCTCCTCTTGCTGCAGGTCAGTTGACGCAGTCCACCAACGTGAATTGCTTTGTGCTGATGGTGAAAGAAGGGATTTGGAAAATATTCTCTAAATGCAAATGATTAGTGCAGTTATGAGGGCATTTCTCAGTTCTCTTTAAGAGTTTTAGTGGTTTTCTTACTACCGGAAATGTGAATATTTCACAGAGACTGACCACATCCCCAACTGACAGCGGTGAGAGGGATCGATCTCTAATGGCGAGTCAAGCTAACGG